>NC_142077.1:2372500-2432500 GCF_059756535.1 Pantherophis guttatus
GGCTACCGTTAAAATCCCAGTTTGCAAATTGTTCTCGACTTAACCACGGTTTGTTTAACAACTGTCACCGTCCTGAGTCCACTAGGAGAAGGGCGGGATATAAATTTGAATAAATAAATAAATAAACGGTTTGAAATTCACGGTGGGGGAAAAAAAATGTGATTTTTGACCTCTTAACTCCCACTTATAACCATCGTCCAAGTCACATGGTCGTGATTTGTAACCATTGGGCCGATTGGCTGGGGAATTCTGGGAGTTGTAGTCCACAGGCCTTTTAGTGGGCAATTTGGATACTTCTTGCCTTTGCAGATGGACTCCGTTCTGTGTCCTTCAAGTTAAAAAAAAAGGAAACCCAAAAATTCCAGCTTTGCTAAAGGCAAGGAATGAGGTTTCTTTCGAAGGGCGAAAGGCCTCCGGAGTCAGGAATGTGATAAGGGGAACTATAAAAGTGGAATAAACAGAGAATTAGCGTTGACATCCTCAATGGCTTTGAAGAGAAGGACCAGGGGAGACAGGATAGCATCGTCCAATATTTGAGTGAGGGGCTGCCCCAGAGAGGAGGAAGGGGGTCAGGCTATTTTCTAAAGCATCTGAAGGCCAGAGAAGGAAGAATGGATGGAAACTGATTCAACCTAGAAATAAGGAGGAATTTTCTGGCAGTGAGAACCATCAACCGATGGAACAGAAGTTGCCTTTGGAAGTTGTGGGAGCTTCATCATAGAAGAGATTAGACTGCCCCCTGCTTGAGATGGGGGTTGGACTAGATGACCCACAAGGTCCCTTCCAACTCTGTTATTATTCTGTTATTCAGAAGTTGTGGGAGCTTCAAGTTTGCGTTTAAAGTTTGATGGTCGCTTGGATGGAAGAATAAGAAGAATAAGAATAATTTTATTTCTACACCGCCCTTCTCCCGAAGGACTCAGGGCGGTGTACAGCCTGTTAAAAAGCACAAGACAAACATCAATTGAAATAATTTAAAATTATTAAATAATTCGGCTCAATTTAAAAGCCCAGAAATTTAAAATGGAGGGCCAACAATGGCTGACAAGGCGCTGGCCGAGGTGCTGAATTCTCCCAGCTGGCTTCAGCCAAAGGGGGGCTTTCACCGGATCACCAAATAAGATTGGATCAGACTGGATCCAGAAGTTGGGTGGATTTCTTAATGGATCAAAGCAAACACCAGCTGAGTTTGGCCCCGAATCGACATAACCCCGATAATGCCAACATTGTTATGGGAATGCAAAACGTGGTTTTAATGATCTAGGTTAATCCTTGACTTTTGGGGACCAGTTGGGAGTTGTTATAGTTGAGTGTCGAGTCGAACTAAAATTTTATCACCGTTTCTATGGGGGTCATTAAATGAATTGACCCGGTCCTTAAATGAAGCCAGCTTCCTCCAGGGGTGAGGGTGGGGTTTTTTTCTTGCCGGCTATTGGCCCGAAAGATACAAATCGCCATCCTGTGAATTCAAGGATAGTTGGAAGGGTGAGTAGAGGTCGTAAGTCACTTTTTTGTCTCCACCGTACCGTTGTTAAATGGACCATCGTAAGGTACGAGGACTACTTTGTAAACTGGGATGTTCATGGTAGCCTTTTTCTAATGTTTCATGTTTGATCCTGGTTTGTGAACCTGGTTTGTGGGCTAGTTTAGGATTTAGTGGGGTTGTGTGAAGTCAGTTAATAATTCAGTAACGGTGATGAAGGAACCCAGGTGGGTTAATGGGCTCTTCAGATTCCAAAGATTATTGGAGAGGTAGTCCTCGATTTACGACCACATATTTTCTGTTGTTAAGTGAGACGTGTGTGAATTTTGCCCCATTTTACGACCTTCCTTGCCTCGGTTGTTCAGTGAAACACTGCAGTCGTTAAATTAGTGACCCGGTTGTTAAGTGAATCTGGCCTTCCCCGTGGACTTTGCTCGTCAGAAGATCCCAAAGGAGATCGTGAGGGCACTGAGACCATCGTAACTATGAATCAGTTGCCAAGCTTCTGAATTTTGATGGCAGGATCATGGGGGATGCCGCAAGATGTGTGAAAACTGATCACAAGTCCCTATTTTCGGCACCGTTGTAACTTTGAACGGTCACTAAATGGGTGGTCGTAAGTTGAGGACTACCTATATCAGAGGCCGTCACGAAGATGCTAATTCCTTCCTCCCCAGATCAGGCCAAGCCCAAACTCAGCTACCCTTGGAGGACCAGACCGCTGCTCCGTTGTGCCACCATTTTGTGAGTGCCCCCGTGAGTTTCAATGGAGCCCCCTCCTCTTACTTACAAGGTACTCCAGAGATGCTCAAAGGTCGTGCCTTCATCTGCTGGAGAAGCCCGAGACATCTTCAGCAAACTTGGAGAAGGATAGGTGGCCCTGTCGGAGAAAAGACAAGCTGTGTTAGATTGTGAAGAAGAAGGAGGAGGAGGAGGAGAGGAAGAGAGGAGGAGGAGGAGAGGAAGGAGAATGAGGAGGAGGAAGAAGAAGAAGAGGAGGAGGAGGAGAAAGAAAGGAGGAGAAGAGAAGAAGAAGAGGAGGAGGAGGAGAGGAAGAAGAACAAGGGAGGAGGAAGAGGAGGAGGAGAGGAAAGAGAATGAGGAGGAGATTGAGTAGGAGGAAGAAGAGGAGAAGGAAGAGGTGGAGGAGAAAGAAGAAAGGAGGAGAGGAGAAGAAGAAGAGGAGGAGGAGAGGAAGAAGAACAAGGGAGGAGGAAGAGGAGGAGGAGAGGAAGGAGAATGAGGAGGAGGAAGAAGAGAGGAAGGAGAAGGAAGAGGAGGAGGAGGAAGAAAGGAGGAGAGGAGAAGAAGATGAGGAGGAAGAGAGGAAGGAGGAGGAGGAGGAGAGGAAGAAGAACAAGGGAGGAGGAGGAGAGGAAGGAGAATGAGGAGGAGATTGAGTAGGAGGAAGAAGAGGAGGAAGAAGAGGAGGAGAGGAAGGAGAAGGAAGAGGTGGAGGAGAAAGAAGAAAAGAGGAGAGGAGAAGAAGAAGAAGAGGAGGAGGAGGAGAGGAAGGAGGAGGAGACAACAACTACAACAACAACTACAACAACAACTCTGGAATTATTCAGAAGCGATTTTGAAATCCTTTCATCAAATTCTTGGTAGGCGTCCGTCCATCTCCTGCTTAGGAAGGAAAATTGAAAACAATACAGGCAGTCCTTGACTTGCCACAGTCCGATTAGTGACCGTTCAACCTTGCAGCAGCCCTGAAAAAAAAGGGACTTAAGACCGTTTTTCGCAGTTACGACCCTTCCAGCATCCCCCTGGTCACGGGATCAAAATACAGACACGTGGCAACTGACTCATATTTATGACCGTCTCAGCATCCCCCAGATCCCTTCCAGCTCTATTCCGATTGATTGATGGATGGATGGATGGATGGATATGCTGTAGGATCTCCTGCTTGAGAAGGGGGTTGGACTAGAAGACCTCTAAGGTCCCTTCCAGCACTATTCTGATTGATTGATTGATTGATTGATTGATTGACTGATTGACTGATTGACTGATTGACTGATTGACTGATTGACTGATTGACTGATTGACTGATTGATTGATTGATTGATTGATTGAAATGGTCTAGGGTCTCCTGCTCGAGCAGAGGGCTGGACTAGAAGACCTCTAAGGTCCCTTCCACCTCTATTCTGATTGATTGATTGAAATGGCCTAGGGTTTCCTGCTTGAGCAGGGGGTCAGTCTAGAAGACCTCCCAGGCCCCTTCCAACTCTTGTTATTCCACCTTCTACGTCCTCCTTCCGTCCAGGCGCATAACCGCATGGCCGGCCTGGGTGTCGAGTTATCCAGAGGGACAGTCGGCTCGTCCCGTAACGCAGAGACGCCAAAGAGTTAAAACCAAAGTTTCCCCGTCGGCTGGGAAGGCCAACTCCGTCTGTCGTTGTTAAGAGGGAGGGGAGATTAAGTCGTGGCCCACCTTGGAAGGAATTGCACCCCCCCCCACACACACACCGGTGCCAAGGGATTAAACTTCTGAAAATAAATTCCTTTTCCCTTTAAAAAACACCCAATGGCCATTTTGCACCGAGTTCGGGTTCTTGGCTGAGAAAAGGGGAAGATTTGAAACCTTTTTTGGGGGGGGAAAGAAACAGTTTTTGCAGAGGTTTGCTTTTCAGAGATCTGGGCTTGGGGGGGGGAGGAGAGGGAGGGGGAGGGGATAAAGGCCTACCTGTTCGGCCGTTGGCGTTCGCGTGTCCCTTTGAGAAAGTGTCAGGGGCATGGAAGGATTTGCAATTCTCACCCGGGCGCCAGCGGCCAAGGAGCGTCCCCGTCACCAAGGAGATGGCGGTCGAGCTCTTCAAAGCTATGCCAAAATTGTGGCTTTGCACACTCCTTCCTGGAACACGCAACGGAGGGAGGGAGCATGGACCAGCCCAAGAGTTCGGTTGCTCAGCCTAAGGCTAAATAATTCCGTTTTTCTGCCTCAAATCCATCCGGCAATTTTCCAAGTTACAATGGCACTGAAAAAAAACGGCGTATCCCTGTTTTTCATACTTATGACCGTTGCAGGGGTCACACGATCAACATCCAGATGCTTGATAACGGACTCACATTTATGACGGTTGCAGCGTCCCGGGGTCAGATTCCAGGTCTGGACGGGGTTGGATTGGATGACCTCAGAGGACCCCTTCCAGCTCAAACATTCTATGGTTTTGCAGATCCCAACCTTCTCGAGAGGTAATCCTCGACTTATGTCCATTTATTTAGAGACCGTTCGAAGTCACAACAGCACTGAAAAAAGGGCCTTGTGACCGTTTTTCACACTTACGACCGTTCCTGCATCCCCCGCGGTCATGTGATCAAAATTCAGACGCTTGGCAACTGCTTCATATTTATGACGGCTGCAGTGTTACGAGGTCACACAATCTCTTTTTTTTTGTGACCTCCAAGCCAGCAAAGTCGACGGGGACACCAAATTCACTTAACAACCTAACTTTAACCGTTGCAGGGATTCGCTGAATGACGGTGGCCAGAAAAGTTGTAGAACAAGGCGACGTTCGCTTGACAATTGTCTCACTTTAGCGACGGAGAAACGTTGGCCTCCCTCGTGGCCGTAAGTCGAGGACTTCCTGTATTTTGTTTCAGCTACAAATTTCCTCAGTTTCGGTCACAAATTGACTTCCGTGCTCCTTACATCATACTTAAGTGGTTAGTAGAGGGGGCGAGGGGCGTGCATAAGTGCACTAACATGCCTATTGTCCCTGTTACTGTGTTTTTATTCTTTTATTCTTGTTCTCGTTTTTGTTTGACAAATTCTAATAAATTAAATAAATTTAATAAATTTAATCCAACTCGGCCAATCGAGTCGACGTTACATCCCTGACTGGACGGCTTGCCAAGAGATCTCCTGGTCTCTCTCTCTCTCTCTTTTTTTTTTTTAACCCAATTAACGCATTGTTTACCAACTTGGTTCTAGCCCGACAAAGCGAAGGGAATAATTCTCGGAGCCTCCCGTGATTGACTTGATCGCTCGTTACAACCCATAATTAGCCGCGATCAAGAAATGGAGAATCGGAGCGACAAGTCGGAACACGTTTTGCCGTTCAAAATAGAAGGGGCAATATTGTGGGAGATTTTTTTTTTCTTAATTACAACCGAGCGGAATCAATGGGTGTTTATTTGTTTGTTTGTTTTAAGACATTGTCCTTTGGCAATTTTTATTTGTCAAAAAATAAAAATAAAAATAGGAAATGAAGGGAAGGGAAGGAAAAGGAGCAGGGAAAAGGGGTGTGAGATACAAAAGAAAAGTTTAAAAAAAGGCTCTTCTTAGCACAGTACAAGATAAAAAAAACCCTTAACGTTTTGGCTTTTACACGTTAATATATAATTAGCCGTTTTTAGAACGGGAAATCTTTCTGATCAGCAAAACTGAAGATGAAGTTTCGCTTCTTTTTCCATCACTAGCCCAAAATCCAGAAGTGATATCCAAATAAATAATATATATTTATTCAAAGAGGAATATATATATATTCCTCTTTGAATAAAATCATCCGTTTAGCCATTCCTGCTTTATCTTCCTTGCTATGGAAATAGTGCGAATTTCTATTTGCACCCAGTAATCTTTGTGGACTGTTTTTATTAACAAGATTTTTTAAAAGTCTTTTTTTACTAACAAGATTTTTTAACAAGACTTTTTAAGAATTAAGACACCGTTTTTTATGAACAAGATTTTTTTTAAAAGACGTTTTAAGACTTACGGCACCGTTTTTTATGAACAAGATTTTTTAAAAAGACTTTTAAAGACTTAAACACACCATTTTTATTCACAAGATTTATTTTTAAGACTTTTTTGTTTTTTTTAAGGAGAGCGGGGTTGGTTAAATGGCTGAATTTTAGGCCTGTTTCTCCCCCCTGTGGCCGCCGAGAACAAAAATTCCCAGGATGGAAAACTAGAGTTTATTCTTTGAGAAAAGTAAAGATTTTGGTTACTAGAAGCGTGCACGGTCCTTCCCAATGATAAATAATGGATTTTTCCTCCACCCCTCTGGCAAAGCTGGCAGGAACATCTGAGGTTTTTTTTTTGCAGCGTCCGTTCCTTCATCAGAACTAGCGTCTTTGCAAGTCACTTTTTAATTTTTTCCTTTCAGTCTGATTAATGTTGGTGGCACAACATTTTAAGAACGGAAACGGCGTCGGAGTCTCTTTGGGGTGAGATGCGTAAACAGAGACCAGGCAGCCCAATGTTGGGAATGCTTGTAAGTGGCCGGTTTCAAGTCTGGAGGGGGTTGGATTGGATGACCTCCGAGGACCCCTTCCAGCTTAAACATTCGATACTTTTCCAGATCCTTCCTTGACTTACATCTGTTTGTTTAGTGACCATTTGAAGTGAACAACAGCACCGGAAAAAAGCGACTTACAGACGTTTTTCACACTTGCAGCATCCCCATGGTGACGTGATCAAAATCTGGCTCATACTTATGACGGGTTGTCGTGTCTTGAGGTCACGTCGTCCCTTTGGGATGAGCAAAGTCGATGGGGAAGCCTGACTCACTTAACAACAACGTGTGATGGCAGGAATTCACTTAACGACAGCGGCAAAAGGGTCGTAAAATGGGACATTTTTCGCAGACCCTTCGCAGCGGAAAACGCGGAGCTCAAGTGCGGTCGTGTTATGTGGGGCCCTTCCGAGCACACCATGCTACCACTCTCCCTCGGGGCCACCGAGGAAGGGGAGGATGGGACTCGTAATCCCAAGCCAGATCTTTGCCTTCAGAAAGGCTGGAGTCGGAAGGGGACTGCAACAGTGGCGACAGCTGGAAAGCCCCCCCCCCCCGGTGCTTGCCCCGCTGCGGAGAAAAATTTCTCCCCACCGCTAGGACCCTCCAAGGAACGCGGCCTCCCCGGAGGGTCCCCGGGCCCCTCCCCAAACAGCAGGTGAGCAATTAAAAGACTCCATCGGCCCCGGCAAAGCCAGAAAAGGTGAATTAATTCTCCATCTGGAAACGGGCCCTGAATGGAACACCTGTGCGAGATCGGTGGGGAGGACCCCCCCCCAGCACCCCAGAAACAACACACACACACACACCCACCCGTCTTAACTGCCCTTCCCTGCCTCTTCCTCTCTCTTTCTGTCGCTCAGGGATGAAGGAAGGGTGGGTCTCTTTTTCATTTGGGGTAGGGGTTGGTGTCAAAAGAATTTGCAAACGGGGAGCTGGACATTTATTATTTTTTATTTTTAGATAACGGATCCGTTTCTCTGCCTCTGCCAGAAGATCTTTGCTGATTTTTTTGTCCTGAGACCTACGTTGTTGTTGTTATTGTTGTTGTTGTCGCTGTTGTTATTATTGTATTCATTAAACATGACACTCAGTCAACTGAACATGTAAAAATGTATTGCAAATATTATTGACCGGCGCTGATGGTTGATACGGGTTGCTGCCAGCATCTTATCCGATATCTTTAACCTGGATCGACCGAGGTTTTCTTCTTCTTCTTCTTCTTCTTCTTCTTCTTCTTCTTCTTCTTCTTCTTCTTCTTCTTCTTCTTCTTCTTCTTCTTCTTCTTCTTCTTCTTCTTCTTCTTCTTCTTCTTCTTCTTCTTCTTCTTCTTCTTCTTCTTCCCCTTCTCCTCCCACCTCCCTCTCTCTTTTCTCTTCCTCCTCCTCCTCTTCTTCTTCTTCTTCCCCTTCTCCTTCTCCTCCCCCTCTTTTCTCCTCCCCCTCCCACCTCCTCCTCCTCCTCCTCTTCTTCTTCTTCTTCTTCTTCTTCTTCTTCTTTGTCTTCGTCTTCGTCTTCTTCTCCTCCTCCTCCTCCTCCTTCTTCTTCTCCATCTCCTTCTTCCCCTCCCCCTCCCTCTCCCCCTTTCTTCTCCTCCTCCTCCCCCTCTCTTTTCTCCTCCTCCTCCTCCTCTTCTTCTCCTCCTCCTCCTTCTCCTCCCCCTTCAACCTCTCCCTCTCTCTTTTCTCCTCCTCCTCCTCCTTCTCCTTCTCTTCTTCTTCTTCTCCTTCTCCCCCTCTCTTTTCTCTTCCTCCTCCCCCTCTCCTCCTCCTCCCCCTCTTCTTCTATTATTATTATTATTGAGTTGTTATTATTATTATTATTATTATTATTATTATTATTATTATTATTATTATTGAGTTATTTTTAAAGTTGATGGGAAATCTTCCCGCGGATTTCCCTTTGCCTGCATGGAAATATTACCAATCGGTAGACAAGCAGAAAACAATTTCGAGCATTTCTTTGTAGGCATGTCAGAAAATATTAAATGCCTTTTTTTGTTGGTTGGTTTGTGAATCGTGACTAAATCCTAAAATCCTGGTTTAGGGTTTGTCTTGGTGGACGAAACCATGGTAGTGAAGCTCGCTGTGGGTTTAAATGTTGTGTGCTTCGGATTTTGGACTTTTGAAAGAAAATGTTGGCTTTGCCAACAAGTCAGTTTATTCAAGAATTTGGAAAGAAGGCCTTGAAATATTTCTTACCGGGTTTTTGTATTTTATTTATTTATTTATTTATTGCCTGCAGAAAATTAATTTAAAAGCCTCGCAAGCAACAGATGCACTCCCATTAAATCTTTTGAAGCCTCTGGTGTGTTTTTTTTCCCCCCTTCTTTTCACTGGGGAATAACCTTTTAAGCTTATTTCTGTTGCGTTTTCAAACCCAGGTATCCGATATCTTTAACCTGGATACATTACCCTCAACAGCAATTGCCTGCGTAACCAGATTCCCCACCCCTTTAAAAAAAGTCAAATTATAACAGGTTTTATATCCCCCGAGAGCTGCCTTTGACTTCCACGAATTGTGTGTGTTGTGTAAAAAAAAAAATTACACTTTAGTTTAGTTTAATATAGTTAAAAACGGGGTTGATCTGGCTTTTGAAAAATATCATTAATTATCGTTATTATATTATGGTGATGAATACTACAACAAAAATGGGGATTATGATTGTTTAAAGATAACTACCCAGATCACGTACTGTTTGATGGAAATTGAGTGCTTTATAAATAAAACAAATAACATGTGAAAAAAAAAAAGAGAAGAAAAATATCGTTAAATGAACCAGCAAAGAAAAGCGACAGGGGTCCTCGGCTTACGACCGGAAGCGAGCCCCAAATTTGTGCCACTAAGCGAGACGTTGCTTAAGAGAATCACCGCAGTTGAGTCATGCGGTCATTAAACGAATCTTGGCTTTGCCGGCCAGACGGTCGCCAAAGGAGGGAATCACGTGACCCCGGGATGCTGCGACCGTCATAAGTATGAGACGGAAGCCAAGCAAGGGTTTGAATTTTGGATCCCGTTGCATCGGTAGGTAAGTGTGAAAGTGTGAAAAAAATGCGTCCTGAAATGTTTTTTTTTTTGGGGTGCCGTTCTAACTTTGGACGGTCACTAAACAAACCGTTGTAAGTCAAAGATTACTACCTGCATTGGAATTATTTGGGGGTGTGGAATTCGGAAGGGCGCACATCCGACACCCAAAATCTGCCTTTGCAAAAGTTTTCTTCCTCCGCAACCAAACGGCTTCCGGTTTTCTGCCTCGTTTTCAGGGAAATTAAGAATTTCTTTGGAATTTCTCTGAGGGGTGTTTTGGGGGGGGGCTGGTTGCCCAATTTAAAGGGGAGGAAGACCCCACGGGGGTCGGTTCCTCCTCCCCTTTGCACAGCAGTCTAGGTCTCCTCGGCTGCACAAATGCACAATCACACACTTGTGATTTTAATACAAAACTGGGAAATTGCAAACTACGTATAGTAGATGGTCCAGAGAAAGACACCCCCTCCCCAAGAGGAGGTCACCCCTATTGTTTTCTCCCTTGGAAAGAAATGGAATAAATTTCTAGAACCTCCCAGAAGCCAGCAGCAAATTATCATATAGAATAGAATAGAAATATCGAATAGAATATAGAATATAGAATATAGAATATAGAATATAGAATAGAATAGAATAGAATAGAATAGAATAGAATAGAAGAATAGAAATATCGAATAGAATATAGAATATAGAATATAGAATATAGAATAGAATAGAATAGAATAACAAAGTTGGAAGGGACCTTGGAGGTCTTCTAGTCCAACCCCACTCCAGACAAATGGTTATCCAACCTCTTCTAAAAAACTACCAGCGTTGGAGCATTCGCAACTTCTGGAGGCAAGTTGTCCCACTGATTAATTGTTCTAATTAATTTAATTAATTTAAGACCCCCTTGGACCTCTCTTGGTGAGCGTGTCCTACCCTGCAGGGCAGTTGTTAGGAGGAAGCTGTGTGTTGCGTTTGTAAAAGCAGAAAAGCCCAACTGGATTTGTTCATATATTTAAAAAACAACAACAACCGTTTACACAATTTCTAACTCAGTGTCTTCAGGAAGCTCACTTATGGGGGATTCTCTCTCTCTCTCTCTCTCTCTCTCTCTCTCTCTCTCTCTCTCTCTCTCCCTCCCTCCCTCCCTCCCTCCCTCCCTCCCTCCCTCTCTCTCTCTCACACACACACACAGATTATGAGAATCCAAAAACTCTGGTTTATCTTGTCTGAGATCAAAGTTAAAGAAAATCAAACTGGGCTAGTATTTAATATTTTTCCCCTCCTTTACAGTACTTTAAAACCTGCTTAAAATATGTAATAGATAGATATTTGGATGGGGCTTCTAGATCCTGGCTTGTCGAATTAATCACCACCGGATGGGTTTTGCGCAGAACACAATCTCGTAAACCAGAATCGGCAAACCAGAATTAATACGACACCGCATCCCGTTACGGGTACTAAATAGATTGACGGATTGTGTTTGGGGCAGTCAAAATCGAACAAACATCACAATCTGATTTTTTTTAAAAAAAAAATCAAGTCTTGATCAGCAAAGAGATTAAAACGGTTTGCTAACCAGTAGTTTACTGGTTTATCCCACTGGTTTGAACTGGCGCAAGATGGGGATTCTATCCCCATCGTATTTTATATTTCCTGCAGAAACAGTTTTCTTGCACGCAGGCGACACAATGAACCAGAAAAAAAAGGGCGGACACACACCAACACAAAATAACCAAGCTTGAGATGCTTAAATTTAGCAAATTGATTTGATCCGGGTTAAATACGTTGTGTGAACACGGTAACCCAGCCACAAAACCCAGCCCCGTATAAAATAGTCAAGCTAGCCAGCCGTGGGAATGAAAAACCCTTTAAATCCCCTCCGTTGTTTTAGTCGGGTCGAGTGTAAACCCAGATTCGACCCATTCACACAACCCTTTAACCCAACCAAGGATGGGCACCAAGTTAATCTGTTTTACACTCAAGCTGGTTTCTCTTTCCCCAACCTGGCTTGGTTTGTGGCCGCCGCCTTGTGCAGAGCCAGACAAAGGCGTCATTCATTCCGAACCCAGGTTACCAAGTGTCATGTGAAGACGCAACCTCCATCACTTGGGTTTTCTAGATTTCTAAGATCCTTCGCTGCCAATTCACTTGAATCTCCAGTGGAACAAGGGTGTCGTCGCCCAGTGGGACACCCCAAGGGTGGGGGTCTGCTCCCCCTGTCCCCCCCAACCCCAAATTTCCCCTGCCCCCCCTCCCTGCTCTTCCTCTCCTACCTGGTCGATGGGCATCTAAGGGCAGGCAGATTTGAGGACTGGGCTGGTGCCTTTGTGGGAAGGGTCCTTCCCTTGCGGTGATGATCCCGACGCCCCCCGGGTCTCCCCCCTAGGCATGGGGAGAGCTCGGGCTGCAGCCTGCATGCCCCTCTCCCTTTCTAGAGACCCCGGGCAAGGCTGGGCTCTTGGCAGAAGAGTTTCACCTGCGCTTGCCAAGCGCTGGTTAGGAACCGCGCCATTTCCCGGCGAGCGGCGGGAAAGGAAAGAGAAGCGAAGCGAAGGAGGGAGGGAGGGAGGGATGGAGGGATGGGGAAGGGGGAGAAGAGGAGGGGGAGGATGGGAGGGGGAGGATGGAATACCCCCCTTCCCCTTCCCCCTTCTACCTTTCCCCCTCTCCCTCTCCCGATTCACAAGTTTCTCCCATCCTGGAACACAATGCCCATCATTCTGTCCCCCGATATTGGGGGAATCTGGGGCGGGGGGGAGCCTGGGTCACTCGAGACAGAGACGGGAGTGGGGTGGGGTTGCAGTCCGCCCTTTCTCCCTTCCTCCCCCGCCCCCCCGCCTATTCTTAAGGCGTTTGCCCGCAAGGGAGGGGAGCAGGAGGTCGTGTGAACTGGGTAAGAGTCACGCGTGGGCTTGGGGTGGGGCGCGCACGATGGGGTTGATTGAAAGAGCCCGGCGTGGGCGTGGAAGGGGGGGGTTTCTCATCTGGTTTGAAAGCAGCCCTGGCCGTCCAAATTCTAAACACGCGGGACTCCTGAGTCCTTCCCACGAGCGGCAAATAAAACTTTAGGGAACTATTTTATTTGATGTTATTTTTTACACCGCTGGCGGTGGTGGGGAGGCTTTTAAAACGCGCCTTGAAATTTGGGGCGCCTTGGCAGAGGTCCGTGGGCTTCTCCGCGATCGGCCCGCAAGTAAGAACAAGTGTGTGTTTTTTTTGCAGACCAATTGTCTCATTTTTAATTTTCTTTTTAAAAAAGAAATTCTTTCTTTAAAAAAAAAAAAATCTTGGTCATTCAACGAAGGAGTTGCGTTCCTTGGTTGTGTTTTAGAAATGATAAGAAGAATGTCTATCTATCTATATATATGTGTGTGTGTGTTGTGTCTTTATTTTGTGTGGACACACAGGCGCGCGCAAACACACACAAACACACAAATGGACCGAAAAGGAGATTTAAAAAAAACACACAAAAAACTTTCGCCTTTCCTTCTTTTTATTCCTATAATTCTGGAGGAATTCTCGTATTGACTCTCATCATTCTGGAGGAAAATGCTAATAATAGAGAACAAATTAAGAATAAGTATATATTGGCTTGGAACCTTTCTCTCTCTCTCTCTTTTTTTTAAAAAATGCACTTTATTATGGATGGATTGAGCGCGCTGGTGGAACTGCTGTCGTTTTTATGAATTATTCCCCTTTGGGATGCGATTTTGGGTTTATAATTCATTTTGATGACTTTGGTGGAAATGATATTCTGTCTTTTTATTGATCGGATTTATATATGCCGCCCCTCACACTGGACATTGGACAGTTGTATTATTTTATTTTATTTTATTTTTTAATTGGGTGTTTTTGTGTTTAATATTTTACGTTTTGTATTTATTTTATATTGTTTTTGGAAACGGCCAGGGAAGTCCTTTCTCCATCTCACTTTATTTAGCTCCTTAACGCCTGCTTGTATTGTACATCCTTTTCTTCTGAAATCTTAGATTTCTACTGGCCCCCCAAAACCCACCCCACTTTCCCGACTCTCTCTCTCTCGCACCCCTCCCCCGAAAACTCGCCCCAATTTCACCTTTCACAACCAAAAAAAATATATCTATTTTAATGTCAACGGTCTGGCATCTTTTCTCCTTCGACCAAAACGCCCCATCCGACTATTCTCTGGATGGGGCGTTTGGTTTAAAACAAATTTGTTTTTTTCCTGGAATCTCCAATGAAGACTGAAAAGAGGCGGAGGGGCGAGAAATGTCATAAACTAGCTTCTAGCCACGATGAGGACAACGATGGGACGTTTGTTGGTTTGTTGACTGTCTGTTTTTCTTCCCTCCGCCGCGTTTTAGCGCTCCAACCAATAAAAGTGAAATTATTTGCTGCTAATCGTTTCTTCTTCTCCTTCTCCTTCTCCTCCTTCTCCTTTTCCTCCTCCTCCTCCTCCTCTTCCATCTCCCTTCTTCTTCTCCTCCTCCTCCTCCATCTCCCTTCTCTCTTCTTCTTTTTCTTCTTCTCCTCCTCCTCCTTTTCCTCCTCCTCCTCCTCCATCTCCCTTCTTCTCCATCTTCTCCTCCTCCTCCTTCTCTTCCTCTTCCATCTCCCTTCTCTCTTCTTCTCCTCCTCCTCCTCCCTTCTCTCTTCTTCTTTTTCTTCTCCTCCTCCTCCTCCTTTTCCTCCTCCTCCTCCTCCATCTCCCTTCTTCTCCATCTCCTCCTCCTCCTTCTCTTCCTCTTCCATCTCCCTTCTCTCTTCTTCTTCTCCTCCTCCTCCCTTCTCTCTTCTTCTTCTTTCCTCCTTCTCCTCCTCCTTCTCCCTTCTCTCTTCTTCTTCCTCTTCTCCTCCTCCTCCTTATAATTATTATTATTTATTATAATTTATTATTATTATAAATAGATGGTTTTCCATCCATTTAATCTGTCATCCAGCTGTTTTTCCTTATATTCTGCCTTTGTTTCTGTTGTTTTTATAATGTTCTCCTTTTTAAAGGCAATTATTATTATTGTTGTTGTTGTTATTTACTTTATTCATTAAACATAAAACTCAATCTACTGAACATTTAAAAATGCATCACAAATACCATTGACTGGTGCTAATGATTGATACAGGTTGCTGCCAGTGTCCTGGGTATCAATCAAGTACCTTTTTAAGATTACTATTACTATTACTATTACTACTCCTATTATTATTATTATTATTATTATTATTATTATTTATTTATTTATTTATTTATTTATTTGTTTATTTTTAGCCACACACTCCAAATATTCCCACTGTGGTCTGTTCAAGAAAAGAGACTCATTTTTAAAAGGTGTCCATGCACCACTGATATTTCGAGGCTCTCTTTGTGGATCTGGTGGGTTTTTGTGTGTTCCTGCGTGTTGGGGGCTCCGTTTGTTTACCTGAACTCTTTCTATAAAGCGTGGGCGCAGGGGGGGACTTTGCAATTATATGAGTTTCTAATTCACCCGGAGAGCTTCACAAATACAGACAAAGACACCGGATTAATTGCTAAACCGGAGCGGGATGGAAGGAAGGAAGGGGGCGCGGAGTTGGAGACCATCCCCCGTGTGTCTCGTGGGAATGAAAGGGAGGGAGGGGACCCGGAGCATCCGTGGGGTTTGTCTGAATCCGGATCTCCGAGTCAGCGCCAAACCTGCAGCTTGGAGCGCTGTGAAATCGGAATCGAAGTGGTTTCTCTTCGCGGAACGGCTCCGGAGGGGGGGGGGGCGTCGCTGCAGTGGGGGGGGGGTGAGGGGGAGGCACTTGATCCGAATTGAGGGTAAATCCGAATCGAAGGGATTGAAGGGAAAAGTCGGGGGTGGGGGGTTGGAAATGGTGTGTGATTGGGTTGATATGATGGATGGAGAGAGAGAGGAGATGGATGGATGGATGGATGGATGGATGGATGGATGGATGGATACATACAGAGATAGATAGATAGATAGATAGATAGATAGATAGATAGATGATAGATAGATAGATAGATAGATAGATAGATAGATAGACAGAGATACAGTGACAGATAGTGACAGATAGAAATAGAAATAATTAGGAGAGATAGATAGGTAGGTAGGTAGGTAGGTAGGTAGGTAGGTAGGTAGGTAGACAGAGATAGAGATAGGGACAGATAGTGACAGATAGAGAGAGAGAGAGAATGAGGAGAAATTATAGCTAGATAGGTAGGTAGGTAGGTAGACAGAGATAGACAGAGATAGTGACAGTGACAGATAGATAGATAGATAGAGAGAATGAGGTGAAATGATAGATAGATAGATAGATAGATAGATAGACAGACAGAATGAATGAATGAATGAATGAAAGAATGAATGAATGAATGGGAGAAATGATAGATAGATAGATAGACAGACAGACAGAATGAATGAATGAATGGGAGAAATGATAGATAGATAGATAGATAGATAGATAGATAGATAGATAGATAGATAGATAGAATGAATGGGAGAAATAGATAGATAGATAGATAGATAGATAGATAGATAGATAGACAGACAGACAGACAGAATGAATGAATGAAAGAAAGAATGAATGAATGGGAGAAATGATAGATAGATAGACAGACAGACAGAATGAATGAATGGGAGAAATGATAGATAGATAGATAGATAGATAGGTAGATAGATAGATAGATAGATAGATAGAATGAATGGGAGAAATGATAGATAGATAGATAGATAGATAGATAGATAGATAGATAGATAGATAGATAGAATGAATGGGAGAAATGATAGATAGATAGATAGATAGGGGAGATGATTAGGGGCCTGGATGCTAATAAAACATATAAAGAACGGTTGCTGGAATTGGATATGTCTACTTTAATAAAAAGAAGGACCAGGGGAGACAAGATAGCAGCCTTCCAATATTTAGGGGCTGCCACGAAGAAGACGGGGTCAGTTTATTTTCCAAAGCACCTGAAGGCAGGAGAAGAATCAATGGATGGAAACTCATCAAGGAGAGAAGCAACCCAGAATTAAGGAGAAATTTCTTGGCAGTGAGAACAGTTAACCAGTGGAACAGCTGGCCACCAGAAGTTGTGGGTGCTTCATCACTGGAGGTTTTTAAGAAGATGTTGGACAACCCTTTGTCTGAAGTGGTGTAGGGTTTCCTGCCTAGGCAGGGGGCTGGACTAGAAGACCTCCAAGGTGCCTTCCAACTCTGTTTATTCTGTTAATGTCAGAACACGAAGCAGTCTTCCAGTATTTGAGGGGCTGCCCCAAAGAATGGGGGGGGGGCGGTTTCCACCTGTTCTCCAAAGCACCAAGAAGACAGGAGAAGAAGCAACAACAACAACAGGTTTGTTTGTTTGTTTGTTTTATGTTTTATTAAATTTATATAAAGGTGAGAAGATCATTAAAAGAGAGAAGCCACCTGGAACTTAAGGAGAAATTCCTGACTGTTAACGATTACCAAACGCATCCCGGATATTATAATAATTAATGGGCCCATTGGAAATACAAATTAAAAAAAACAATACTTTTGCAGGAAATCAAAACAAATCAAAACAACCCCAGAACTCCATCCTTTTCCCTAAGCCTGCCTCTCTTCCCGGAACTACATTTCCCATCGTGCCTGAGCTCTTTCCTGCCTCCTCTTCTCCCGCCTCTTCCGGCCGGGGGGGTGGAGAAGGAGGAGGAGGAGGGGGGTAAAAGAGAGGCTCCTGATTGGTTGACGCCGTCGAAGCGGGCCAGAGGCGGCGGCAGGCGGGAGATGCTGCGGCCGCCAAACTGAGGGGATCCCCGCGTCGCCTCAGGGTGCTGAAGCCCCGCCCACTCCAGCCCCCCCTTTTTCTTACCCAGCCCCCTCCCCAATTTATGGGGAGGGGCTCCCTTTACCCCCCCTCCTCCTTTCCCTTGCCAGGCTTAAGGTGGGGGGGCTCTATTCAATCCCCTTTATATTTAAGGGGGGGGTCTCTAATTAAAATTGGGGGACCCCTCCTCTTTTTTTTTCCAAACCCCCCCTCCTCTTTCAGGTCTGTCCCTCTTGGGGCCTCTCCCCAATTTTCTATCCATTCCCCCCCCCCAAAAAAATTAAGAACTCTTTCTTCCCCTTTTCTTTATTTTAAAAGACCCCCCCTCCCTCTCTTGCCTGGGTTGGAAATAATTAGCATTTCCCCCCCCCAATAATTCCTGCCAAATTCATTGGGATTAATAATTTGAATGCTTATTAAATTTATTTATTTATTTATTGAATTTCAATAAATTTGAACAATTTATTGAATTGTTCTTTATTCATTGCATTGTTACAATTGTTATTCGTTGTATGGTTAAATTGCTGTTCATTTGTATGGTTATTCATTGCATTGTTCAATTGTTATTCATGGTTATTAACTGTATTTTTTTTTTTATAAGAAGCATGGTTAATTGCAACTTTTCAGCTTCCTGGGGACCTTGCAGGATGGGGGGGGGGGTTCCCTGAAAAGCATCCTTTTAAAAAAGGGTTTTTTTTTTAAGGGGAGAAAAATTTGGGGTGGGTGGGTAAATATTTTAAATTATATATATATATACTTTACTTACTTATAATATATAAACAGGGTGTGTGTGTGTGTGTGTGTGTGTCTATCTATCTCATATCATCTATCATCTATATCTATCTATCTATTTAACTATCTTCTATCATCTATCATCTATCTATCTCATATCATCTATCATCTCTATCTATCTATCTATCTATCTATCTATCTATCTATCTTCTATTTAACTATCTTCTATCATCCATCATCTATCTCATATCATCTATCATCTATAGCTATCTAGCTATCTATCTATCTTCTATTTAACTATCTTCTATCATCTATCATCTATCTATCTCATATCATCTATCATCTATATCTATCTATCTATCTATCTATCTATCTATCTATCTATCTATCTATCTATCTATCTTCTATCATCCATCATCTATCTCATATCATCTATCATCTATAGCTATCTAGCTATCTAGCTATCTGCCTGCCTGCCTGCCTATCTATCATCTATTTATTATTATCTATCTATTTATCATCTATCTATCATCTATCTACTCTGTTTCCCCCCCAAATAAGACATCCCCTGATAATAAGCCCAATCGGGCTTGTGAAATTTAAAGATCCCCCTTCCCCTCTTTTGAAATGCAAACACTTCAAAGAAGGAGACTTTTAAAAATTATCCTTCAATATTTTTCATTGGGGTTATTAATCCTATTTTGGGGTCCCCCATTGCTCATCATCTTCCTTTATGGGGAACCCCCACCCCTTTCCTCTCATCTCCATTTTTTTTTCTTTTTCATGCATCATTTTTATGATGCAATTTAGTATACTATTTAGTAATTTTAATTTTTTTATTTTGCTTTGAAGAATTAGAGCCTGCTTAATTGGGGCGGGGGGGGGGGTGTTGCTTCAGTCATTTTGGAGTGGGGGCACTTTTATCATCTGTATTTAATGCACTCATTTATTTAAAACTTGTTATTCTGCATTCGTGCTTTGCAAAATTGGGGCCTGGGGGAACAGAGATTGTTATATTTTCTGGGGGTTGGGGAAGCTGGAATATTTGTAATTATTTTGTCAGCTTCTGTTCTCTTCTCGCTCCTTAATTTAGAAGAAAAGCATCTTGCCTTTTGAATAATATACTTATTTATTTAATGAAAGGAGGGTTTTTTTTTGATAGGACGGTATGTAATGCAGCTCGCTATAAGTCTTTGTTTTTTCTTTGTAAATAAACTTTTTTTTTTTTAAAACTGTGTATTTCAGTTCCTGCAACAGAAGCCTCTGAGTCTGTGAAGTAGGACCATGGTGAATTTTTCTGAACTCTTTAAAGCTTCCAACCACTTGTGCAAATTTTCCCCGGATGGGAAATACGTGGTGAGCAGACGTGTGCGGCTTCAAATTGTGCAGTGTTGATTTGGTGCAGTGTGTGTCTTTTTGCTCGGGGAATTCTTATAATGTTTCTGGCAGTTGATGCTGGGTTGTTCATTTAGTTGAAGCATTGCATTCCATCCTGGTTTGCTTAACGCTGGCCTTAAGGTGGGTTGTTCATTTAATTGAAGCATTGCATTCAATCCTGGTTTGCTTAACGCTGGTTTGTTGGATAAATTGGCCTTGCTGAGGTTTGTGCAATATGGCGAAGTCAAAAAAATAATAATAATCAAAATTTATGCAGGACCCTACAGTGCCCATAATCTCTTGGTGTCAGCCTTGCGAGTTGAGACTGGACGGAACAAGTTTTTTATATATAATTATTTTAAATTTTATTTTAGTACAAATAATCCATCTTCCATTAAATATTTGGGTACAAATGTTTGTGCAATAACAGTTAAAATTTACAATCTTATTCATTATTTAATCTATTCGTAGCTTAATACCAATACATTAAATATCTAATATTTTACATCCTCTTCTTAATTTGCTTAACTCTATTTTTTCTATATTTTACTCATCTACTTTTATTTCTAATTTTTATATTTGTCCTCTAACCATCGATAAGATGTTTCCCATATTGCATAATAACCAGTTTGTTCTTTCTCTTTAACTGCCAGTGTTAATCTATTCGTTTCCGCACATTCTAATATTTCCCTTATCATATTCTCCTCTGTAGGAATCTCTTCACTTTTCCAGTTTTGTGCAAATACAATTCTAGCTGCAGTTATTACATGAATAATCAAATATGCATTTTCTTTACTATTAAGTTTCTGGTAAGATCCCCGTCAGAAATATTTCAGGTTTCAAGTCAATATGTTGTTGTATCATCTTTTTCAACCACGTGCATATTTTTATCCAATATCTTTTAGCTTCTACACATGAAATTCTGAATGTCTTGGGAGTTAACGATAGGAATATCTGGGATTTTAAGATACGCCGGGCATCTGTCTTTATATGATCATTCTTGTGTTGTGTTTTAAGCTGTTTTTTTTTAAACACAATTTTAAGCTGTGTTTATAATTATCATTTTCAAGGCTTCTGGGGTACAGTATCGTTTGGTGATACGAGATGTCAACAGTCTTCAAATTCTGCAACTGTTTACCTGCCTGGATCAAATCCAGCACATCGAATGGGCTTCCGATTCCCTATTTATCTTTTGCGCCATGTATAAACGTGGGATTGTGCAGGTGCGTACCTCGGCTTTGGCAACGGATCTTGTCCCTCATATTTAAAAAAATAAAAATAAAGCTTGCATCGGGAAGCAGAACCAAAAAACAGGAAAAAAAAAAAACACAGGTGGGGAAAATCGGTTTTTGCAGGCGATTTCAAGAAGAAAAGGGAGCTAGCGCCCTCTGGTGGAAAGAGGTTGAAGTGGAAACGGATTGCTTCCCGCCCCTTCTGCCCCGTTCTCCCCCCCCCCCCCGCTCTCCCCCCCTGGAAAAAGTCACAAATTTTGCAAATTTTGAAAGAGCAAGTCTGCCTTTTCTAAAGGGAAGTTAGCTGTTAAAGGCATTCTGGGATTTTGCCCAATGTACGGGTAATCCTTGATTTACGACAGTCCGTTTAGTGATCGAGGTTACAACGGCACGGAAGAAAAGCGACTTACGACCGTTTTTCCCCATTTAATGACGGTTGCAGCAGCCCGTGTGGATCAACGTGATCAAAATTCAGAACCCTGGCAACGGACTCGTAGTTATGACGGTCGTGGTGTCCCGTGTGTGTGTGTGTGTGTGTGTCACGAAATCCCCCTTTGGCGACCTTCTGACGAGCAAAGTCAAAGGGAAGCCAGATTCGCTTAACGGCCATGTGACTCGTTTAATGATGGTAGCGATTCGCTTAACAAATGAAAACAAATGAAAGAAACATTTGGCACAAGATATGTTGTCGATATCTTGACCTACGACCGCAATTGGGACCGTTGCTAAGCGAGACGGCTGTTAAAGCCTTTCGACAAATGGTCGTAAGTCGAGGACTGCCTGTACAGAAGAGAGAGAAGAAAAAACTTACTTTTGTAGCGGGCTCCAACAACAATCCTTCATGATTGCAGCGGTGAATATCTGCAAACTGCAAAATCATAGAATCCTAGGGCCGGAGGGGACCTCGGAGGTCATCTAGTCCAGCCCGCTAATTCCAGGGCAGGGTTCTTAAGACGTCGGATGTTTTGCGCGGCTGGAACTCGACTAACCGTTCCCTTTGCCCTTTCCTTAGGTCTGGTCCTTGGAACAGCCCGACTGGCACTGCAAAATCGACGAGGGCTCGGCCGGCTTGGTGGCCTCGTCCTGGAGTCCCGACGGCCGTCACATCCTGAACACCACCGAGTTCCACGTGAGTGTGTGAAATCCGGGGTTTTTCTCTCCCAAGAGCTCCGAGGCTCCCGTCCGCCTCTGAGCCCCCTAAATAGCTTGTCGTGTTGTTCTTCTATTTTTTTTTTTTAATTTTAAAAAAAGAGAGGAACAGCTGAACCTGGCTATCTAGGTTTGTGGGTGGGGGTATAGTAGGAAAACATTCCCTAAAGTTAATTAAGCAAGCCAAATTTGGTCCTTAAAATGGTTTAAGTCTTCCAAAACCTCTACATGTTTTTTTTTTTTAAAGAAAAGAAAATTAAAACGGGCAAAGGAAACGATGAAAAGTTACGTTCCTTCCCTTTTAATTTTCATCCTTTGCATTTTCAGTTCTGCTTTTGGGTTTATCGAGGTATGGATTTAAATATGTTTCGATCCCTATGGGGATAAATGTTTTTTAAAAAAAACCCACCCCAAAATGCAAAGGATCGAAATGAAATTCAATATACTGTATTTTTCGGACTTTTAAGACGCACCTAAATTTAGAAGAGGAAAACAACAACAAAAAAAAGTTTTTGGCCTACCTTTTTCCAGGGCTTTTCCAGTCTTTTTTTCGGCCTGTTTTGGGGGCTTTTTTCAGACCATTTTCAAGGCTTTTTTCGGCCCGTTTTTGGGGCTTTTTTCGGCCTATTTGGGGGGCCTTTTTTGGCCTGTTTTCAAGGCTTTTTTGGCCTGTTTTCAAGGCTTTTTGTGGCCCATTTTTGGGGTCTTTTCAGCCTGTTTTTGAGGCTTTTTTCGGCCCATTTTTCAGGCTTTCTGTGGCCCATTTTGAGGGCTTTTTTTAGCCCATTTTTGAGTCTTTTTTTGGCCCCGTTTTCTGGGCTTTTTGGGGGGGCTGTTTTCGAGGCTTTTTGCAGCCCATTTTTGGGGTCGTTTTGGCCTATTTTTGAGGCTTTTTGCGGCCCGTTTTTTCTGACAAAAAAGTGCATCTTATAGTCCGAAAAATACGGTATAGATAGTCCTTGACTTACAACAGTTCATTTAGTGACAGTTGGAAGTTACGACGGCACTGAAGAAAATGACTTAGGACTGTGTTTCGCACTTTACGACTCCTGCAGCATCTATTGAGATGCTTGGCAACTGTCTCGTATTTATGACGGGCGCAGTGTCCCGGGGGTGGGGTGGGGGCATGTCATTCCCTTTTGCAACTTTCTGACAAACAAAGTCGAAAGGGAAGTCAGATCCGTTTAACGACCGTGTGACTCACACGGTGACTCACAAGTTCAATGCTTCAACCGAACAAGAAAAGTCGTAAAATGTGGCAAAAGTCACTTAACGAATGTCTCCCTCAGCAATCGAAAATTTTGGGGTTCGATTTTGTGGTTGTAAGTCGAGGACTGTATTCAGCATGGCTGGTGGAGGAATTTATTTTAATACTGCGAATCTTTCTTTAAAAAAGTGGAATTCCGAGAAGGAAAGAAGGAAATGGAAAGAAGAATAGAAAAAGAAATTAGGAAGGAAGGAAGGGGAAAGAAGGAGAATAGAAAAAGAAATTAGGAAGGAAGGAAGGAAGGGGAAAGAAGGAAAATAGAAAAAGAAATTAGGAAGGAAGGAAGGGGAAAAGGAGAATAGAAAAAGAAATTAGGAAGGAAGGAAGGGGAAAGAAGAATAGAAAAAGAAATTAGGAAGGAAGGAAGGGGAAAGAAGGAGAATAGAAAAAGAAATTAGGAAGGAAGGAAGGGGAAAGAAGGAGAATAGAAAAAGAAATTAGGAAGGAAGGAAGGAAGGGGAAAGAAGGAAAATAGAAAAAGAAATTAGGAAGGAAGGAAGGGGAAAAGGAGAATAGAAAAAGAAATTAGGAAGGAAGGAAGGGGAAAGAAGAATAGAAAAAGAAATTAGGAAGGAAGGAAGGGGAAAGAAGGAGAATAGAAAAAGAAATTAGGAAGGAAGGAAGGGGAAAGAAGGAGAATAGAAAAAGAAATTAGGAAGGAAGGAAGGGGAAAGAAGGAGAATAGAAAAAGAAATTAGGAAGGAAGGAAGGAAATACAGAATAACAGAGTCAGAAGGGACCTTGGAGGTCTTCTAGTCCAACCCCCAGCTCAAGCAGGGAAACCCTACAGCATTTCAGACAAATGGTTGTGTCATCTCTTCTTGAAAATCCCCAGTGTTTTGGAGCGCCCACAACTTCTGGTGGCAAGCAGTTCCACAGGCTAATCGTCCTCACCGATAGGAAGTTTCTCCTTATTTCTAAATTGGATCTCTTCGACAAACCTCCATCCATGGCTTCTTATCTGGCTTTCAGGTTCTTTGGAGAACAGGCTGACCACACACACCCCCTCTTCTTTATGGCAACCCCTCAAATATTGGAATATTGTTATCGTGTCGTTCTGTATCCCCCCCCCCCTGGTCCTGCGTCCCAGTGGCAGATGGGGACGGGGGCGGACGGGGAAATATTTCTTCTCAGGCTGGAGCACTGGCGGTGACCCCGGTGAGCTCGCATCCAGCCAGCTGCCGTGCCGCGTGGGTAGACTTACTCCGGGACCGTAAACAAGGCGCTATAATAACTTCGACCGACAGCTGGATGGGATAACCCGGGATTTGAACTGGTGGCTGACGGACACCCCGAATCCATCATCCGTCAGAGCTGAGGGGAGAAGATTATCAGTTTGCAGTCTCTCTTCGTCTCTCAGGCGCGTCGTTAAAAAAACGTATGTATTGGCAGGTAGTCCTCGACTTGCGACCACAATTGAGCCCCCAACATTTACGCCGCTAAGCGAGGAAGCTTGGTCCCCGTGTTACGACTTTCCTCTTTCCACTTTTCTTAAGCGAATAGTCGTCTCCGTGGGGGGGCTTCATGAGAAGCCTGAAGTAAGCCATCCTGGTTTGTTGTCGCGGTTTACGGCTTAGTGGTTCGATTGGAGAAACCTACCCCGAAATCAGAGGCACTTCAATCTGGCTTGGAAGCCACGTGGGGTCCGTGGCTGCCTGATGGAGAAATCAAATCTGCCCTTGAAAGCTTCCAGCTTGGGTGAAAATTAATGTTTGTCACCAATCTCATCTGGGCTTGTCGGAACTCGTTGCCGTAAATCGCATTTAAAAGGCCATTTTTATTTATTTTATTTTTTTTGCAAATGGCGTCTCGCAAAGGAAGGAAATAACGTGTTAATTTAGGCTTTCTTCTGATCCTGCTGTTTTCGGGAGCGGAAGAAGGCTGGATGTTTTTCAGATCGGCTTAGCCCGCAATATTTGCGTCGCTGTCGTGCGTTTTTCCAGGAAAAAAAAATGCAAGATGGAGATAATAACTGCAAGTGTGTTTTCTTGGGGGGAAAAAAACGAAGGACGAACCTTTAAAAAAGGGGCAAAGCTGAAAGAGGTTCGTGGCAGGGTCGGAAGGGACCTTGGAGGTCTTCTAGTCTGACCCTCCTGCTCAGGCAGGAAGCCCTAGACCATTTCAGACAAACGACTGTCCAGTCTCTTGTTAAAAACTTCCAGTGTTGGAGCACCCACAATTTCTGGTGGCAAGCTGTTCCACTGGTTAATTGTTCTCCCTGTCAGGAAATTTCTCCTTATTTCTAAGTTGAGTCTCTCCATGATCAGTTTCCATCCGTTGCTTCTTGTCCTGCCTTCTGGTGCTTTGGAGAATAAATTGACTTCCTTCCTTCCTTCCTTCCTTCCTTCCTTCCTTCCTTCCTTCCTTCCTTCCTTTCTTCTTCTTTATCATAGCTCTATCATCTCTATCATTTGTCTCTCTCTCTCACCTATCGTATCTATCATCTATCTGTCTATCATCCATCCATCCACCTATCTTCTATCATCTCTATCCATCCATCCATCCATCCCTAATCTATCATTATTTATCTATCATTCATCCATCCATCTATCTATCTTCTATCATCTCTATCCATCCATCCATCCATCCCTAATCTATCATTATTTATCTATCATTCATCCATCCATCTATCTATCTTCTATCATCTCTATCATCCATCTATAATCCAGTTTTATCCCAATATCGAATCTTAGCCTGGCTCACATCCATCCATCTATAAGATATCATGATCTATTTGTCTGTCTGTCTATCTATCATCCATCCATCCATCCATCCATCCATCTACATCTTATCATCTCCATCCATCCATCTATAATCTATCTATCTGTCTATCTATCTATCTACATCCATCCATCCATCCATCTATAATTTATCTATCTATATCATCTACTCTATAATCTATATCTATCATCCATCATCCATCCATCCATCCATATCTTCTTATCATCTCTATCATCCATCCATCCATCTGTAATCTATCTGTCTGTCTGTCTATCTATCTTATCATCCATCCATCCATCCATCCATCCCTACTTCTCTCTCTCTCTCTCGTCTCTTTTGTTTCAGTCCAAAAATTTTTTATCCACTCTCCAAAATCCCCCCGGATTCCCGTGCTAACAGACGCCCCCCTCTAAATAATTTGACCCCGTCAAGTCTGGGATGAGCGTTGAGATCCACCAGGAACGCCGGGTGGGCGTTGGGAGCGTGGGGGTTTCCGTGGGACGGAGGGGGCCGCCTCGCCACCTGCCCGGCGTTGTCATAAACCGGGTTGCGATCCCCCCACCCCGTCTCCTTCTGGAGCAGCTCCGTCTAAATGCTGCTTCTCAGCTGCTTCCGTTGTCGGCATTTCAGCAATGCTGTTTTCTCCCTTCCGAAGAGCAGCTGTGCCAGACATCCGATCACGGAGAGGTGAGGCTGGCCGTGTGTGCGTTAAGCCAGCAATGTGGGTTTGGGGGGGGAAATGGGGGGGGCTCTGTTTTGGAAAAACCGGTTTAAACAAAGCAAGTCAAACTACTTGGATCCTTCTGGTGTACGGCTCTTTTGCAGGCAGTCCTCGATTTACAACCAACCGTTGAGCCCATCGTTTCTGCGGCTAATTGAGACCGCTGTTAAGAGAGCCCTTGCTCTGTTTTGCAACCTTCTTTGCCACTGTTGTTAAGCGAATCACTGACGTTAAGTTAGCGACGCGGTGGTGAAGCGGATCTGGCTTCCCCATTGAGTTTGCTCATCGGAAGGCCGTAAAAAGGGATCACAGGACCCTCGGACGCTGCACACCGTCATAAATACGAGTCGATTGCCCAGCGTCTGAATTTTGATCACGTGACAACGGGGATGTTGCAACGGTTGAGTGAAAAATGGTCAGAAGTCCAGTTTTTCAGCACCGTTGTAACGTCGGTCACTAAACGAATAGTTGTGTGTGAATAGTGGTACGGTGGCCTAGAGATGGAGCACTCGGCTCACAATCAGGAGGCTGTATGTTCGATCCTAGGTAAAGGCAGATATTTCTCTCTCTGGACGCACTGAGAATATATCTGCTGAACAAAACTCCGTACTGGCAACAGGGAAGGCATCCGGCCAGTAAACACTCAACTCCATTCAATTGCCCAGTCTCCACCCTGCAAGGGATTATGGGGTAGTTAAAAGATGATATGTGTGTGTGTGTGTATGTATATGAATATGAATATGCATATACACACACACATTTATATTTATATATCTTTTTTCTCTCCATTTTCTTCCACAAAAAAAATCCTGTTCTAAAATCGTTATGATTTGTTTGGGTCTGTCTATTAAAAAAGTTTTTTTTAAAAAAAAGAATCAAGTTATCATTAATGTGGCAGCAATCCTGGCTGATTTAAAAAAAAAATAAAGACAGATTCTAAGTGTCGAACGGAGGGAAAATCTCTAGGAAATTTCTCCGCCTCCTTCGTCGCATCCGCAAAATTAAATCACCGTTGCTCTTCTCTTCTTTTAACAGCTGCGTATCACCGTCTGGTCGCTGTGTACAAAATCGGTCTCCTACATCAAATACCCCAAAGCTTGCCAGCAGGGTGAGTGAAATGAATTGTGTTCGATCCTGGGTAGAGGCAGATATTTCCTTCTCTGGGCAAAACTCCTCACTGGTGACAAGAAAGGCATCCGGCCATTCAATATTCAGCTCCATTCAGTTGCCCAAGACTCCACCCCGCGAAGTATCATGGGATCGTTAAAAGAAGATGGTTTTATTTCATTTTATATTTTATTCATTTTTTAAAAATTTTATATTTTTCTTTATGTTTTATTTTAATTCCATTTATTGTTTTATATTTTATTTTATATTTTTATTTTGCAGGCCTGGCTTTCACGAAGGACGGGCGCTACCTGGCCCTGGTCGAACGAAGGGACTGCAAAGATTACGTCAGCCTCTTCGTCTGCAGCGACTGGCAGCTTTTAAGGGTAGGAAATCCTGTTTTCTGGACTTTGTGGCTTCCTCTTGGATGATGGTTTGTGGGGTTCCCAGCCTGTTTCTTGGCGTCCCCTTGTTCCGATATTTTTCCTCTGGGCTGGGAGGTAGGTTGAGTTGAGAAAAAGGCACCGGTCCAGTCTCACCTGAGTTGTTTCCGTGCCCAGGTGAGGTTCCGACCTGCGTCTTCTCAGTCCCGGCTTGGTTTTCCTTATTTCCCCGTCTTTTGTTTCTCAAGCATTTTGAAATCGACACCCAGGATGCTGCGGGAATCGACTGGGCCCCAAACGGCTGCGTCTTGGCCGTGTGGGATAGCTGCCTCGAGGTGAGCCAAAACCCGGTCTCTTCTTATTTTATTTATTTTATTTTATTTCTATACTGCCCTACTCCCAAAGGATTCAGGGCAGTGCACAGCCAAACAATAAAACACATACATACAAAATTTAAAAGTAGATTAAAAACCTCCCTGTGATGGAGCACCCACAATTTCTGGTGGCGAGCGGTTCCACTGGTTAACGGTTAGGAAGTTTCTCCTTAATTCCAGGTTGCTTCTCTCCTTGATCCGTTGTTTCTTGTCCTGCCTTCAGGGGCTTTGGGGGAAAAAATGGACCCCCCTCCTCTTTGGGGCAGCCCCTCGAATACTGGAAGACCACTGTCATGTCATCCCCTAGTCCTTCTTTTCTCTAGACTGGCCACACCCAAATCCTGCAACTGTTCTTCGTATGTAGAACTCCAGTCCCTCCAGTTGTTCGTAGTCTCCAGTCCCCTAATCATCCTAGTTGCTTCATCTTAGCTTATCATCGTAGAGTAGAGTAGAGTAGAGTAGAATAATGGAATGGAATGGAATGGAATGGAATGGAATGGAATGGAATGGAATGGAATGGAATAGAATAGAATAGAATAGAATAGAATAGAATAGAATAGAATAGAATAGAATAGAATAGAGGAAAATAGGAATAGGATAGGATATAATAGAGTAAGGAAAGAATAGAATAGAATATAGAATAGAATAGAATAGAATAGAATAGAATAGAATAGAATAGAATAGAATAGAATAGAATAGAATAGAATAGAATAGAATAGTAGAAAATAGGAATAGAATAGAATAGTGGAAAATAGGAATGGAATGGAATAGAAGAGGAATGGAATAGAATAGAAATAGAAATAGAATAGAATAGAATAGAATATAGAATAGAATAGAATAGAGGAAAATAGGATAGGATATAATAGAATAAGGAAAGAATAGAATAGAATAGAATAGAATAAGCAATAGAATAGAATAGAATATAGAATAGAATAGAATAGAATATAGAATAGAATAGAATATAGAATAGAATAGAGGAAAATAGGATAGGATATAATAAGGAAAGAATAGAATAGAATAGAATAAGCAATAGAATAGAATAGAATAGAATATAGAATAGAATAGAATAGAATAGAATAGAATAGAATAGAATAGAATAGAATATAGAATAGAATAGAGGAAAATAGGATAGGATATAATAAGGAAAGAATAGAATAGAATAGAATAAGCAATAGAATAGAATAGAATATAGAATAGAATAGAATAGAGGAAAATAGGATAGGATATAATAGAATAAGGAAAGAATAGAATAGAATAGAATAAGCAATAGAATAGAATAGAATATAGAATAGAATAGAGGAAAATAGGATAGGATATAATAAGGAAAGAATAGAATAGAATAGAATAAGCAATAGAATAGAATAGAATAGAATATAGAATAGAATAGAATAGAATAGAATAGAATAGAATAGAATAGAATATAGAATAGAATAGAGGAAAATAGGATAGGATATAATAAGGAAAGAATAGAATAGAATAGAATAAGCAATAGAATAGAATAGAATATAGAATAGAATAGAATAGAGGAAAATAGGATAGGATATAATAGAATAAGGAAAGAATAGAATAGAATAGAATAAGCAATAGAATAGAATAGAATATAGAATAGAATAGAGGAAAATAGGATAGGATATAATAAGGAAAGAATAGAATAGAATAGAATAAGCAATAGAATAGAATAGGAGAAAATAGGAATAGAATAGGATAGAAAATAGAACAGAAGAGAATAGAAAAGAGAAGAGAAAATAGAACAGAATAGAATAGAATAGAATAGAATAAAAAACATGGAATGGAATGGAATAGAATAGAATAGAATAGAATAGAATAGAATAGAATAGAATAGAATAGAATCAGGAAGGAGTCTTGGAGGTCTTCTAGTCCAACCCTAAACCATATCGGACAAATGGTTGTCATTCTTCTTTTCTTTTTTTTTTTACCCCAGTACAAAGTGCTGCTTTTCTCTCTGGACGGGCGTCTCCTCTCGACCTACAGCGCTTACGAGTGGTCGTTGGGCGTGAAATCTCTCGCTTGGAGCCCCAGCAGTCAGTTCTTGGCGATCGGCAGCTACGACGGAAAGGTGAGTTTGGCCAAGGCTGCCCCCCCTCCCCCAAAAAACCTCCGTTGCCCATTCATTGCAAAGCTGATGAAGATGTGGGGTTTGAGATTTATCCGAAATACTAGGCCACATTTAATCGGTATCCTCATTTGGTGTGTGTGTGTGTGTGTGTGTTTTTACTACGGGTTGAGAGTATCCCCCCCTCAATCGTTGATCGACAATCAGAAATATTGGTGCCTTTGTGTCTTTTAACCAGGTACGGATCTTAAATCACGTGACCTGGGCGAAGATCGCAGAATTCGACCACCCGGTCAGCATCACTAATCCCAAAACGGTAAGCATCTTCATTCCGTAGAGGTTAGGGGGAGGCAATACAGGCAAGTCCTCGACTTACGAGCGCATCGGAGCCCGGGATTTATGTTGCAAAGTGAGGCGTTTGTTTTGCCCCCCATTTTGCGACCGTTGTTAAGTGAATCCCTGCAGCGGTTCAAGGAGTCCCATGGTGGTCGCTAAAGCGAATCTGGCTTCCCCGTGGACGTTGCTTGTCGGAAGGGCGCAAAACGGTGACACGGCAACGGTCATAAATACGAGTCGGCGGACAAGCATCTGAATGCCCATCATGTCATCGTGCAGGTGCTGCAACTGTCATAAGTGTGGAAAATGGCCATAAATCACTTCGGTGCCGTCGTTAACTTCAGACGGTCGCTAAACGAACTGTTGTAAGTTGAGGACTACCTGTATTAAGCATGTGTCAGAATGGGAGGAACAAGACAGAACAATTAACCAGTGGAACGACTTGCCACCAGAAGTTGTGGCTGCTCCATCACTGGAAGTTTTCAAGAGGCTGGACAGCCATTTGTCTGAAACGCTGTAGGGTTTTTTGCTCGAGCAGGGGGCTGGACTAGAAGACCTCCAAGGTCCCCTCCAGTTCTGTTATTCCGTAAGATCCATGTTGGTTCCCGCTGTGCTTTTTGTGAATGACCCCAGCTTGATCTGGCTTCCTGTCTAGGTGGTCTACAAGGAAGTCGAGAAAACGCCAGCGGTGGACTTGGAGAAGTTGACCTTCCCACCCAGCAAGAGGATGGCGAGCGCCCTCTTCAGCCGAAAGACAAAATGTACGTACAGGTAGCGCGGCGTGTTTGACTTAGCAAGAAGCAGGTTGAGGAGCGCTTGGGAATTAAGATGTGCGGACTTCAACTCCCAGATTTCCCCGGTCAATTAGGGGAATCCTGGGAGTTGAAGTCCACACGTCTTCAAGTGTGCCGACTTCGGAAAAACACCGAATTAAAGAAAAGCGGACCGAAGAAATTGTGGAAAGGACTATTTTATTTATCTGGTTTTCATCGATCTAGCTCCGGTTAACTCAAAAGTTTGCATCTGTAATGAAGGTTTCTACCTCGTCTTTCCCCCATATAACAACAACCCTGTGAGGTGGGGTCCACCACCTATCCGGCCCAATGTCACCCAGATGGTTTGCATGCTTAAAGGAGGGCTATGAGTCTTCGGAGAGGGGCGGCATATAAATTGAATAAAGTAAAATAATATAAAATAAAATAATAAAATAAAATAAAATAAAATAAAATAAAATAATTAAATTAAATTAAATTAAATTAAATTAATAAATTAATTTTAATTATATTTTTCTTGACTGTACACCGCCTTGAGTCCTACGGGAGAAAGGCGGTATAGAAATATAATAAATAAATAAAGTAAATAATTAAATTAAATTACATTAAATTACATTAAATTACATTAAATTACATTAAATTACATTAAATTACATTACATTAAATTAAATTAAATTAAATTAAATATTAAATTAAATGACCGTGTTACTAACTTAACAACTGATTGAAAGATTGTAAATGGTGTGTGTGCTGGGGGGGAAATTACTTAACAAATGTCTCACTTAACAACAGGCTCAATTGTGGCCATAAATCAAGAACTGGTTGCATCAAACTGGTTCTTAGTTTGTCTAGTGAAAAGCTAGCAAGGTAGGAAGTAAAATCTTTGTTTTTGTTTCAATTTCAGACGAAGTTTTCCAAGCTCCCGTTTCTTTGCACCACGTCAAACCTCCGACGGACCGAGCCAATCCTAGGATTGGCGTCGCAACGTTAGCCTTCAGTTCGGATAATAGTTTCCTGGCAACGAAAAACGGTGAGTCTTTGGGAGGCAAGCTAAGAACCGACTTTCCCTTCACGTCCCGCCGACGGAATGAGCTTTTTGGACAGAACGGAGCCTTTCCTTTCCATCGTTGGCTGTGAGGATTTTAAAACGGGTGAAAATTAAAATCGTCCCCTTGGCTGATATTTCTGAAAGTTGGGTGGTCGATAGCAGGTCAGAACGGACTCCTTTCCCACTTAACCATATTACATGGGACATGTTTTGTCTTCTGTTTTGGTCACTAAACGAACTGTTGTAAGTTAAGGACTTCCTCTATTCTTGGATCCCAGCTCAACATCCTACGTGGTATGAATTCTGTGAAGACGTTTGGCGGTGGGTTAGGCTGCATTTCTTTAATGGCTCAGTGTGTGTTTTTAACAGACAGTCTCCCGAACACCGTCTGGATCTGGGATGTTCAGAAGATGAAACTATGTGGGGTCCTGGAACATTTGGGTCCCGTTCAGCATTTCCAGTGGGACCCCAAACAATCTCGACTTGCGCTGTGTACCGGCAACATGAAAATGTATCTCTGGTCTTCAGCAGGATGTACCTGCGTGCAGATACCGATGGAAGGTAAAACAATAATAATAATAATAATAATAATAATAATAATAATAATAATAATAATAATAATAATATCCTCCGACGATACCTTAACAGTTCCTAGGTCCTTGGTTAGGACTCGAGCTGCTGAGCTATTAACCAGCCTCAAAGGCTGTGACTCTCACTAAAGATTAACCAATAATAATAATAATGTGTATGTTGTGATAATTCTGGCATTTATTTTGCACTGGAATTTAAACTGAAAAGGTTTAAAACAGAGAGAGTACCCCACTGTGGTTCGGTCACTCGCCTTAAAATACATTTTTGGCTGCCAGATACTGTTTATTTATTTTTTTCTGTCTTTCAAAAGGCCGTATCTGAAACGCTGGAAATTATTGCAAAAGTGGGGAAAAAAGGATTAATTAAAATAATATATATATATATATATATTTGTGCGCAGGTGACTTGAAGGTGACTTCGTTTTGCTGGCACCCGAATGGGGACTCCCTGATTCTTTCAAGCAAGGACAATTTCTGCCTGTTTTACTTAGAAAGAGAAGCTGCAAAGCAGCAGGACCAAAAATGAAGCTAAGTGAAAAAAACATTGTTTTTTTAAAACTTCCACTTCTTCTGAAATCAGGAGAAAAACGTAAGACGAGTGATTTGTTCACGCGTCTGATTTTCTAGGGACACACACACGTAATTTAAATCTGTACATAAAACTCAAAATAGGCCAGAGATCCGGTTTTGAGTTTGCTTTCCAGGAAAGGTTAAACTTAAAAAAGGATGTAGATTTTAATTGCGTGCGACCTGCACTGTCGTTTTCTCCAATTTTCAATAAATGTCTTTGTTATGAAAAGTGTGGTCGAAATGAGAAGGCAGCAATTTTGCATTTTGTGGATAAATCAGAGCAATGTGGAGGGGCAGACGTTCTGTGAAAGCCAGGTTCCCCCCCAAAAACAGATAATAAGGGAGGGAGAGAGGGAAGGGAAAGGAAAGAAAAAAGGAAACGGGAAGGGGAGGGAGGAAGGAAATGAGGAAGGAAGAAAAGGGAGGGAGAGAGGAAAGGGGAAGGAGGGAGGAAAGGAAATGGAGGAAGAAAAAAAGGGAGAGGGAAGGGAAAGGGAAGCAAAAAGGAAAGGAGGAGGGAGGGAAGAAAAGGGAGGAAGAAAAGGAGGAAGGGGGAAAAAGGAAAAGGGGAGGGGAGGGAGGAAGAAAGGGAAGGGAAAGAAAAAAAAGGGAAGAAGAGGAAAAGGGGAAGAAGGAAAGTGAAATAGGGAAAGACAAGCAGATGGGAAGGAAAAGAGTAGAGAAGAAAAGGAGGGAAGGAAGGAAATGGGAGGGAGGATGGAATAGTGAAGGAAGGAAAGAGCAAAAGATGGAAGTTGGAACGAAAGAAGAGGAAGGAAGGAAAAGAGGGAAATGAGGGAAGGGATAGGTAGACCCGAAAAAATGGGGAACGCGGCCTTTCCTTCTGTTTCCTGTTCTCCTTTCCCCTTCCTCCTCCTTTTGAGAAAAATCCTGGAGAATTCATGCACACATCCACATCGTTGTCTTGGCTAGTATGGAAGTGGCTCGCTGAAGCTGTAGGATTTCCTCGTGGTCTTCCATCCCCCTCCTAAATGGCTCTAACCCCCTCTTAGCACTGACTTTTGAGGATGAGACTGCCAGCCAGGTGCTGCTAAATTTTGCAATCTTCAGCCTGGTTTTCAAAGGCAGCAAGTAAAGCTTTTCGCTCATTAAACCTCCCAGAACACTAAACCTTGAATCGTGGCTTATAAAAGAAATCACGGATTAAAGGGCGCCTCGCTAACCCTTATCTTTTTAAAAGTCCTATTAAGTAAACGCCGAAGACAAATCCAGCTCACTGCCTTCAAAAGAATATCTCCAGCATTACTGGGAAGTCAAATAACCTGCGATATGGTCGACCCGGCCTTGGCAACCATTTTGTGAGTGCGCCCACCAATTGCCAGCAAAACCCCCCCTGATCTCCGAGGCCGATAAAAGCACTTGTCTCCACAAAAACAAAGGCAGAACGAAAGGAATTGTGGGTTAAACACTTCTGCGATTCGTATGGACTTGAGTTTTATTAAGCTTCGGTATACACAACTCATAACACAAACAAGGACATATATCCGCCGTCATCCCAGCAACAACCTTTTGTCCGTTGTGAACAGAGACAACGCCGAATGGCAAAGAGGTACCGAGAGGACCAGTGTATGGGAAGCAGAATTTCAGTTCTGGATAGTTTTAAGGCAGTGTTTCTCCGTTGGGCCAGTTTAAACTGTCTGGACTTCAGCTCCCAGGATTCCTCAGTCAGCCATGTTGGCTGGGGAATCCTGGGAGTTGAGTTGAAGTCCCGACGTCTTAAAGAAGTCCCCGTTTGAGAAAACTGCATTAAGGAATGCAGAAATTAAACTGGAAAACACCGAAAAACGAAAATTCCATGCTTCTATAACGATTGTTCCCCATGTGGCAGTAGATATTTTCCTCCCAATATATATCAGTCTCTTCCAAAGACTTTTTGGCTTGGATGAACTAATATAATTTTAATTTTCACCTTTTGAGAGTTTCCACCTCGGGGGTTTCAGTGAATTTGAAACCAAAAGAGAAAACTGGACCATTCGAACTAAAATTACATGTTCTTGTTTCGATACCCATGCTTTGGTAGATTTTTGAGTACCCTGGCTTTGGATTGAAGGCTGATTGAAAATTCCTTTTTTCCCCCTTGCTCGATGCAAAAAAGGTGATTTGCGCGGCGGGAAATTCCCAGGAAACGAACGCCGTTGTGTAGAATGTCGCAGTGTGGGGGAGGAGTGGTTCTTCGTGCGACTTTTCTTTATTTTGACTGCACCGTGTCAACTCGTAAGGTGTGCTTACTCACCGGAATGCCGCCTGAGACTCTCAAGATATCCCTTTAAATCATAAAATTAGCCACCCGTAAGAAGGAAACCCAGGTTAAATTGTTTACATAGGGAGGGGAAAACTCCAGAGCATGCGTGAAAACATAACGATTATCTTATCCGAGACAACACGGAAGGAGTGGAGAAAGATTCGAGGAGTTCCGGTGTTATGGTTAAACGGCTCTCTACGGCCGCCTCTCGTCTCGATCCGTCGGGAAGGATCAGCGAGATTTTCGACGAGTTGGGGAAAAAAATTAAAATAAAATTGACCGGCTTCGTTTTCTCTCCCCTATACTCTTCCAGGGGGGCGATGGTGACCTCCGTGTGCTTTTCAGAATCCGATTTTCCCTCTGGTCATGGAATAACCCAGCTTGGCTTCGTTGTTGATGAAGGACATCAGCCCCACGTAGGTTTCGATCAGAAGCGGTCGCTCGAGGAGCAGGACACCGTTGGCCCGCCCCGGGAGGGGACATTCCCTGTGGGCCTTCTTGACAGCCTGGACTAGCTGGATTTGGAAGTTCTCCAACTGCAGAAGGAAAGAAGAAGGGGGGACACTGAAGGGTTGTTGTGTCATCTTGGCAGAACCTCAGAAATCAGTGAAGTGACGGGCTACTGTCCGCAGATGTCCGACTGCACCGTTTGTGGATTTAAACCTGGCTTGGTGTGCTAGTGATGGGGAACTGGTTTTGCAGAACCAGGAGGGTCCCCGCCATTTTGGGAGAAATCACCCCGTTGTATTTTGACCCCCTAAGAAAATTCGGGACCTCCGATGTTCTGACCCAACTCCCCCAAACACGACAAACCCTCTGTAGTTGGTCTGCCAGGAGCCTGCGGAGCTGGCAGCAAAGTCAGACAGTGAGGAGGTTGGGGAGGAACATGGGCCAGTCCTGGAGTCTGGGGAAGGCCCGGATGAGGGCTTTGCGTCAGAGGCAGAGATGGGCTTGGCGTGGGGGAAAATAGAACAAAGCAAATAAGGGAATATTTTTCTCTTCCTTAAGATTCTAAATCCTATCTCGAGTCATTTAAATTCCTTTAACCCCCCCCCGAACAAACCAAGTTTATATAATATCCGAACCTGACACAGAGACGCGATCTTCTCGTCGGCGTCAGCCATGGGGTGTTCGGTAAAGGTGGCGTAGGGCACGTTGCTGGACCATGGGTTCCACCGGTTGATGAACGAAGCACGGCTCTGTTTGTCCCACTGGATTCGAATCCCGACGCCTTCCCGCCTGGAGAATGGGAAGTAGGGAAAAAGGCTGTTTCCTGCCTCTGGAGGGCCTTGGGGATGGGGAAGGCCCGTTTTTCTTTCTCACCTGGCTCCAGATCCTCTCTATGCATCTGGGGAGGGTGAAAACAGCCTTACCCACCCCCTCGGAGGCCCGAAACGGCTTGTTTCCCAACTTCTGGTTGGACAGGAAGTGACATTTTTTGTTGTCCCCAGCCACCAGAGCCTCTCTAGGCGTCTCTGGAGGTTGGGGACAGCAAAAAACGCCATTCCTGTCCAACCGGAAGTTGGGAAACGGGCCTTTCTGGGCCTCCGAGGGGGTGGGGAAGGCTGTTTTTGCCCTCCCCAGAGGCATTGAGAGAATCTGGAGCCAGGTGAGAGAAAAACGGGCCTACTGGGCCATCGCATGCCAGGAGCGGAAGGGGTGTGTGTGTCACACGCAGATGCGTGGGGCGGGGCGCATAGAATTAAGGGTGTGGGCACGTGCACGCGTGAATACCCCCTCTCGGCACACGATGGCAAAAAGGTCCCTTCCGACTCTGTTAGAACGTACTTGTTGAGCGACTTGGGAGGAAATTCAAACTGGCCCGTGGAAATGGTATCGACAGCATTAAGCGAGATTCTGGTCACTTGCAGGCACTGAAGGCTGATAAAGTCGTATTTACAGATCAAAAGGGAGCGGTCGGTAATCAGAACCAGGCGTTCCTTTTCGTTGTTCCAGTGGTCGATCCTGCCAAGAAAAGCAAAAGACACCAGCATGGCTAAACATTTCAGCAAAAAAAAAAATTGTGATTTTTTTTTTAAAAAAAATGCTAATCTGCTCTGGCGTCCAGGCAAAAGGAGGCTTTGGGGCCTGTGACTTACTCGGTCAGCAGCCAAACGCTTTGGACTTCTCCATCCTCCACGGGCATCACAACCACCCGGATCTCATTGACGGCCTGCTCAATGGTGCCCGGCTGAATGGGGAGAGAGAAGGATTAGCCATCTTTAACCGCTCGCTTCACAAACTTTCTATTTCTTTTATTCTTACTCTTTCTCTCTGTGTTTCTTTTTTTCTTATCTTTCTCTTTCACTCTTTGTCTCTTTCTTTTTCTTTCACTTTCTTTTTTCTCTTTCTCTTTTTCTTTCTCTCCCACTCTCTTTTTTTCTTTCTCTGTGTCTGTAATCTTCATCGAGATGTCGACCTACAGTATTTATATTTGTTTCACCGCTCAGATGGTGCCGTAAAGCACTATGGAGTGCTCTATAAATGCCACTCCACCGTATTTATACGGTGTTTATATACATACCTACATACACTAACATACATACGCACACGTGCACAAATGTACATACTATACACTTGGTTTACATCTCCAGGAATCCTGTTTTGTGAGACAGGTGCCTATATAAATACAACTATAATCACAATGTATTTATATCTAGTCTATTAGGTGTAGTTATATTTGTTTTCTATTAATATATTACAAAAATATGCAATTAATATATTTTATATATATTTAATATATTATATATATATTTAATATATATTATATAATATATTATATAATATATTTAATATATTATATATAATATATTTATATATAATATAATTAATATTAATATTAATATAATTTCCGGGTCTCCAGTAGAGCCTCCAGAGCCCGTGGCAGCCTCCCCCGGGGGGCGTGTCCTCCTCCAGTCCTCCTTTTCACCCCCTCCCCTCCGCGCATGCGCGCCAGGCCCCCACCCGGAAGACGAAGTACTCCTTCAGGCGGCCCCCGCGGGTGGGGTTGCGGACGTTGAGCGGGCGCAGCGTCTGCCGGGGCGCCGCCAGCGATCCTTCCAGGTCCCCCGGAGGCGTGAAGGGCACGTCGGCCTCGGCCGCCGGCACCAGCAGAGCCGGCCCGGCGCCTTCCTCCGAGTCCCGCAGCTGCAGCATCGCCGGCGGCCGCCCGCCGAGGCCCTCTCGCGCTCCCTTTTCCCGGCCCTTCTGCGCAGGCGCCGAAAGACGCAACCGACGCCCGGAGGGGCGGAGCCGGCGCGCGGGGTTGCGTGGTGGGCGGGGTCTTTCTCTCTCTTTTTTTTTTTTTCCTCAGACATAGACTCACGCCGGCGGCTAGAGGCGCAATGCCTTCGCGGAGGCGTTGCGCTGGCGGGTTCAGTGCGCAGGCGTGGCGCCTTCCGCTGTTTTTCCCCCTGGGCCGCTTTTGGCGGGGAGAGCGGCACGTGCGGCGCCGCACGTTTTTATTTAGGAGTTGCCTTCATGGCAAGGGTGCAAGTTGCATTCGTGCAAAGGGTACAGGACAGATTGCATTCAAGGAAAAGGTGCAGGTTGCATTTATGCAAGGATGCATGTTGCATTTATTCAAAGGGTGCAGGTTGCATTTATGCAAAGGGTGCAGGACAGATTGCATTTATGCAAGTGTGCAGGTTCCATTCAAGGAAAAGGTGCAGGTTGCATTTTTGCAAGGATGCATGTTACATTTATGCAAAGGGTACATGTTGCATTCATGGAAAGGGGGCAGATTACATTCATGCGAAGGCGCAGGTTGCATTCCCAGAAAGGGTACATGTTGCATGTCTGCAAGGATGCATGTTGCATTCATGGCAAGGGGGCAGGTTGCATTCATGCAAAGGGGGCAGGTTGCATTCACAGAAAGGGTACATGTTGCATTCATGGCAAGGGTGCAGGTTGCATTCATGCAAAGGGTGCAGGTTGCATTTATGGCAAGGGTGCAGGTTGCATTCATGCAAAAGGTGCAGGACAGATTGCATTTATGCAAGTGTGCAGGTTCCATTCAAGGAAATGTGCAGGTTGCATTTTTGCAAGGATGCATGTTACATTTATGCAAAGGGTACATGTTGCATTCATGGCAAGGGGGCAGGTTGCATTCATGCGAAGGTGCAGGTTGCATTCCCAGAAAGGGTACATGTTGCATTCCCAGAAAGGGTACATGTTGCATTTCTGCAAGGACGCATGTTGCATTCATGGCAAGGGGGCAGGTTGCATTCACAGAAAGGGTACATGTTGCATTCATGGCAAGGGTGCATGTTGCATTCATGCAAGGGTGCATGTGGAAACTGAACAAGGAGAGATTCAACCTGGAAATGAGGAATTTCCTGACGGTGAGAACCATCAACCCATGGAACAGCTTGCCACCAGAAGTTGTCGGAGCTTCAACACTGGAAGCTTTCAAGAAGAGACTGGACTGCCATCTGTCAGAAATGGTGTAGGGTTTCCTGCTTGGGCGGGGAGGGTAGGACTAGATGACCTCCAAGGTCCCTTCCAACTCTGTTATTGTTATAAATTGCATTCACGGAAGGGTGCAAAGTGCAAATAAACACTGAGGGAAACGATAAATGGGGGTCGGAGGGATGGATGACAAATAAGGGACGAAGAAAGAAAGGGAGGGAAGGAAGGTAGGATATACTAGATGGAAAAAAGGAGAGAAGGGAGGAAAAATGAAAAGGAAGGAAGAACGGATGGGGATGGATGGATGGGGGATAGAGTAGATGGAAAAGAAGGAAGGGAAGGGAAAATAATGGATAGGATATTGTCGATGGAAAATGAAAAAAAGGTAGAAAGGAGAAGTGTGGATAGGAAGCAGAGACAAGAAAAGGAAGGAAGGAGAAAGAGACAAAAAGAAAGAAGAGAAGGAAGAAATGTAACGCAAAAGCAACTTTGTGGCTTTGGGCAACTCCCGGAGTCACATTTTGCCCCTCCTGTCCATAAAGAGAATGCGTAGAATGCAATTTGCCAAAATAAAAATCACCTGTAAGAGAAATTGGCTCCTTACAGTTCACCTGGGCGAGTGGGCGGGGCCAGAGAGAGATGCTCCAGAAATGAGCCCTTCAGCCAGTAGTCTCTATGGTCAGGAGCTGGACATAAGCAGCAATTTTCTCACTCGGACCCTCGCACAAACCACTTCCTCAGGTAAGGGAAGACCCCACCCCCACCCCCACCCCTCTACCTGCTACTGCTGCACCCCCAAATTCTGGGGCCACTTGAAACACCACATTAACCCCCAAAGTGTGAAGCAAATGGGGCTCCCATGTCTTTTTCTAAGCCAGAAGTGGGGTTTTTTTTCCCCCCCTCTCTTTGGGAAACTGAGGTTTGAGATTTTGTGAGTGTTTGTATGCTCCAGGCCGACAAACCAACCGGTGCAGCGCTTCAGCCTGCCTGCTGGCCTACACAGCCAAAGACAGGAAAGGGAATTTCCTGCTTTTCAAACAATATCGAAGAAAAAAAAACACCCTAAAAGCAAACCAACCTATAAGGGTACATCCTCGACTTACGACCGCCATGGAGCCCAGCATTTCTGTTGCTAAGCGAAACACGGCTACCTTGGTATTGAAACCCAGCTGTAGCTCATCGGTTTCGGGAAAAACCTGTTCATAAAAGTCACCTTTTACGAAAGACGGCCAGAAAAATGTTAATTCCCTTCCTCCCAAATGCCCGCACCCTTTAAAATACACATTTATCTCGATTTTAGAGGAAGAGAAAAAAAAAACATTTCTTTCTCTTAAGGAATGTATTGTTCCTTCCTGGGGTTGCATGTTAAAACCTGCCATAGGAAGGAAGATTTGCAAAGAAAAAGGAGATTTCAAAGGAAAGAGCCGTTTGTTTGAGCTGCTGAAGCAACGAGAGCACGGAATTTAAAAAAAAAATGCTTCCAGTAAATCAAAATAGAGCTAGATGGGACCTTGGAGGTCTTCTAGTCCAACCCCCTGCTAAGCTGAGTTTTGCCCTATTTCACGACTTTCCTTGCCGCAGTGGTTAAGTGAACCCCTGCCATTGTTCAAGAGTCACCCGGTTGTTAAGCGAATCCGTCTTTCCCCCTTGACTTTGCTCGTCAGAAGGTCGCCAAAGGGGGGGGGGCTCACGTTGACTCAGGGGACACAGTTACTGTCGTCAATACGAGCCATTTTCCCGAGCATCCGAATTTAAATAGTGTGATCGCACGGGGATGCGGCGACGGTCATAAGTGCGAAAACCCTGCCCCATTTTTTCCAGTGCCGTCGGGACTTTGGAACTCGTCGCTAAGTGAACTGTTGTAAGCCGAGGACACTCTGTAGAGCGTAAATAAATCAGACGGGCGGGGAAAAAAAAGTCGTTTAAACTCGCTGCTTTCTGCTCTGATGCTCACTCTTGCAAAGTACAGAGAAATGCTTATCGGATTCTGGGTTTTTAAAAAATTGCTAGCTGATAAGACGGCGTTGCCCAGGTATTTATTTTTTTTAAGAACCACTCCCCCTTACCAGAGGGGAGCCCCCTTGTGGAGTACTGTGAAGCCGTTGCCGTGGCAACTCCACTGTGCTGCACAGTAGGAGCCATTTTAAGGCACAACAGGCTGTATCTTAACAGAACCCAAAATGCAGACTTATCTCTGTCAAAAGTATTGTGATTTGACACTATAGATATAATTCATTCCTTTTCATTTCAGCAGCCCAGGCGTTCCAGTGTTATGCTGGAACACACACAGACACACAGACCCCGAGGGGTGCTAGGGGTGTCTTACCCCCACAGTATTTTTTTTTCCAGAGAGTAAGTCGTCTGTGTACCAAGTTTGGTTGAAATTGCTCGAGGCGCTCCAGAGTTATGCTGGAACATACACACACACAGCCATATATATATATATATATAATTGTTACAATGCTCCCCCTGTTTTCCACCCCACCTTTTGACATCTCATAAAACCCCACACAATGGCCTTCTGTTAGATGCACCTTCCTCCCCCCCTTTTTTGGGGGGGGACAAAAGAGAGAGACGGGAGGAAAAGACGCCACGGGTGGGTGGGAAAACTACGACGGCTTTTTAAACCGGTGGCTTCTCTTTCTTGTGGGAACATCAGACCTCTACATAAATAAAGAGCCAGATGTAGCTTGTCGTTTTCGGCATCCCAAAAAAAAAAGCACACTTGTAGGAGGGGAGCGTTTGCAGATGCTTCACTGGGCTCGGAACAAGTGGGGTGGGGGTGTGTGTGAAGCTTCTGGCCTTTAAAAAAAGGAAAAAAATGTTTTTAAGAATGGGGGTGGGTGGGAAAAGGGGGGAAGAAGTAGGCTGGGCAAAGAGGAAAAACGGGAACATGGGAAAAAAATAACGCATGAAAAGGAGAATCGACAGGCACCGAAGTTTCTGACCCCTTTGAAAGTCATTCAGAGTTATTCGAAGTTCATTCAAAGTTATTCAGAGTTGAAGTTGTGATTTTTAGTGAAGTTCGAAGCGATTTTTTATTTTTTGAAGACGTAAGTTTTGAAATTTTAGGTTTTAAAGGTTTTTTGTTGTTGTTTTAAGGTTGTTGGGTTTTGCGTTGTTTTTTTAGAAATAACACGTTCAAATTCAGTGAAGATCATCTAGTACTCCTCCTCCTCTTCCTCCTCCTTCTCCCTCCCTTCCCCGTTCCTTCTTTCCTTCTCTCTCCCCTAATCTTTCCTTCCTTCTCTTTCCTTCCTTCCTCCCTCCCTCCCTTCTTTCCTTCCCTTCTCTGTCCTCTAATCTTCCCTTCCTTCTGCCCTCCTTCCTTCCTTTCCTTTTCTCTTCCCTAATTTTTATTTCCTTCCTTCCTATCTCCCTCCCTCCCTTTTCTTTTTTCTTCCTTTCTTTTTGTCTTCCCTAATCTTCCCTTTTCTTCTTCCTCCCTCCCTCCCTCCTTTCCTTTCCTTCTCTCTTCCTTAGTCTTCCCTTCTCTTCCTCTCTCCCATTTTTCTTCCTTTCTTTTTATCTTCCCTAATCTTCCCTTTTCTCCTTCCTCCCTTCATTCCTTTCCTTCTCTGTTCTCTAATCTTTCCTCCCTCCCCCTCCCTTCTTCCCTTTCCTTCTTTCTTCCCTAATCTTTCTTTCTTTCCTTCCTTCCTTCCTTCCTTCCTTCCTTCCTTCCTTCCTTCCTTCCCTCTCTCCCTCCCTCTTTCTTTTCTTTCCTTTCTCTCCTCCCTCCCTCTCCTTTTTCTCTCTTTGCTTTCATGCCTCGACTCCCTTCTTTTCTCCTCCCCCCCTCTCTCTCTCGTTCTCTCTTTTGAAGGCTTCGGGAAGCTTTCCAAGCCATTCAGTTTACAAATTGTTCGGCCTCTGCCAATCTCAAGCCACCTTCCGTGCGCTGCCATTGTGTTGAGAGCAAATCCAAGGCCCCAGGACAGATTTCTGGAGCGTGTCTGGCATTTCGGAGAGAATCTTTAAAAAAAAAAAAAAAACACCCTTCAGAGGAGAAGGTTGGTTCCCAAAATCAGCCGCCTTGGGGCAAAAACGGGGTATTTTCTGCAGAACAGTTTAGAAAATGTGAAACAAAACTTTGCGTTAAACCACCTCCCACGCCAGGGGAAAAAAAGAAGTGTTTTTGTGGGATCCAGGTTTAAAATCCGTGGGAACCTGTAACTTTTCCCGACTGCAACTTTGCCTCTCCTGCCTGTGGAGCCATAGTTTGCCACCTACAATCGCAGAAAATAAGAATGGGAAGGGATCTTGGAGGTCATCTAGCTCAACCCCCTGCCCAGGTCAGGATCCGTCGCTAGAGGGAGTGTCGTAAGTCAACTCGGCCTACCTACAGCTGTCTTTCTGGTTTGCTGATCTGCAAAAGGGCAAAGCAAGCCAGAAAGGCAGGAAGAAGGAGGAGGAGGAGAAAAAGAGAAGGAGGAGGAGGAGAAGGAAGAAGAAGAAAGGGTAGGAGGAGAAGGGAGGAGGAAGAGAAGAAGAGAGGGAAGGGGAGGAGGAGAAGAAGAGGTGAGGAGAAGAAGAAAGGGAAGAAGGAGGAGAAGAATGGGAGGAGAAGGAGGAGGAGAAGAAAGGAGGAGGAGAAGAAGGAGGGGAGGAGGAGGAAGAAGAAAGGGAAGAAGACGGAGAAGGAGTGAGAAGAAAGGAGGAGGAAGAGGGAGGAGGAAGAGGGGAGGAGGAGGAGAGGAAGAAAGAAAGAGGAGAAGAAGGGAGGAGGAAGAGGAGGGGAGGAGGAGAAGGAAGAAGAAGCAGAAAGGAAAGAAGGAGGAGAAGAAGAGGGGAGGAGGAGGAGAGGAAGGAAGAAAAAGGAGAAGGAGAAGGACAACAACAAGAAGAATGCGATAAACCTAGATTGCTTGCTTATCCACACAACAAGCTGAGTTTGAGTTTCCAGAGGCTGGCTTGGCCCGAGATGGGTTGATTTTTATTTTTATTTTGGAGCGTGGAAGCATTTGTGGGAAGCCAAGGAGATCTTCTGAGGAGTTAGCAAATTCCAAGCTCTTTTTTTGGGGGGGGGGAAGCCCAAGTCAAACAATCGGAACCCCCACTCGGTGAATTTATTGGCTTTGATTTGCTCTCTGCAGATTTAATATTTGCTGATAATCCATCCTGCGTTGGAAGAGGGGGTGTGTGTCTTTTTTGGGGGGGTCAAGATCCTCTCAATCTCTGTGGAGAAGAAATCTGGATGGGGAGCAAGAAAGGCGTCCAAATTCCTTTCGCCGAATGAAAAACAGCGACCGGCGGGGGGGTGGGGGGCGGATTTGTCTCTCAGCCAAGAGACACACGTCCGTATCCAGGAGACCCCAGGACCTACCGGTCCCTCCAAAAGTTTGTTTTCCAGGAAAACAAACCAGATTTGTTTGAGCTCGGTCAACCTCAGCCATGGAGGTGGAGAACCCAACCATCTTCTGGAGAGAAAGGTCCAGCTGAGAGGTGCTTTTGACCCCAAGATGGTCCATCTACTGCGGCCTCCCGAAGCCTCAGAATGGAAGGAGTGTCGCTGTTGGACCTGCCCTCACTTGTTTTTTTTAATTTTCTCCTACTCTTTCCCCCACCCCAAAAAAGTGCTTTCCCCCCCCCTCTTGTTTTGAACATGGATGGAGTCCCGTAATGTAGAAAACCCAACGGACACGGGCCATGTTGCAAAATGTTGAACGTAACCAGCTATGGTAGCTTCAAATTAGCCAGCAACTGATTTCTGATGGAATCACGATAGATGATGGATGGATGGATGGATGGATGGACGGAGGGAGGGAGGGAGATAGAGATAGAGAGAGACGGATGGATGGAGAGAGAGAAAGAGGTAGATAGGGACTGAAACAGACATGGATGGATGGGTGGATAGATAGAAAAATAGGAAGAAAGAGTAAGATGATAGATTAGATAGATAGATAGATAGATAGATAGATAGATAGATGATACTGTAGATAATGATAGAAAGACATAGCAATAAACACGATAGAGACGTAATCAGACAGAGGGAAATAGATAGATAGATAGATAAATGATACTGTAGAAAATGATAGAAAGACAGATAGCAATAAACACGATAGAGACATAATCAGACAGATAGAGGAAGAGAGAGAGAGAGAGAGAGGGATGGATGGAGAGAGAGGTAGAGATTGAAACACGGATGGATGGATGGATGGATGGATGGATAGATAGATAGGAGGTAGAAAGAGACAGGGATGGATGGAGAGAGAGAGCGAGAGAGGTAGAGATTGAAACAGACGGACGGATGGATGGATGGATAGATAGGAGATTGAAACGGATGGATGGATAGATAGAGATAGGAAGATAGATAAGATAGATAGGAAGTTAGGTAGAGATAAATACAATAGATAAAAAAGTAAATACAATAAATAGATAACAGTTAAATACAATATAAATGGGTAAATACATAGATAACATAGATATAATATAGACATAATATAGATATTTGTAAATAGTGTTGATAGAGAAAAACAATAAATACAAAGATAAATTGAATAAAGATAAATACAATAGAGAGCCAGACAGACAGATGATGGATGGATAGATAGACAGGAGAGATGGATGGATGGATGATGGATAAAGATAAATAAAAGTTCACCTAGGGAAAAACAAAAGATGCTCTTTATTAAGAGCGTATTCTGAAGTATTCTCATTTAACAACCTTTCTGGTCACCCGTTGTTAAGCGAATCCAGCTTCCTCATTGATTTTGCTCACCGGAAGGTCGCAAAAGGGGGATCGTGTGACCCCGGGACGCTGCGACCGTCATAAATACGAATCGGTTGAATTTTGATCACGCGATCGAGGGGATGCTACAACAACGGTCGTTAAGTGTGAAAAAACATTCCCTAAGTCGCTTCTCTCAGCGACGTCACTAAAAGGACCGTCGTAAGGGGAGGACCGCCCGCCTTCCTCCCTGCAAACACGATCCTACCGCTTGGTTATTACGACACCTCTGGATTCGTAATATTTGGGGATGTTTTCTCTCCGCCGTTCAGTGGAAAAAAAGAAAATTCAGGACTTTCCAAAATGTGGACTTAATTTAAGCCCCCTCCTCTCCCCCTTCCCACTCACCCCCCCCTCCACCCACCCCCGTTTTCCATCCCCTTTTTGATTGTTGACACGGCCAAGATGCGAGGTTGGACGCCGGCCAAGAATGCGTAAAAACCTCCATCCGTCCATCAGCCAAAAAAAAAAAAAATTCCTGCGCTCTGGCGCACGGATGGGGTGTCCTGGGTTTTGTGCGTGCGGTGCGGTGCAACCGAAAATATGCGCGAGGCGGGGAGAGGATAAAGAGGGGGCTTGTGTGGTGAGAGAGAAGAATTTTATATATATATATATATATGTTTTTTTTTTTAAAAAAAAATATTATTTAACTTGCAAAAGGGAGCCGAGTTACGTCCAAATTGCAGCCGGCGTTGCAAAACTAGGAAATTTGACATGGCCGGGTATATATATATATATTTTTGGGGGGTGTGGGGGAGGTAGAGAAGGCATGCAGTGAGGGGAGGGGGCTGCAGCCGTGAAGAGGAGAGGATGAACATTGGTCCCCCCCCTTTCGCTCAGTTGCTGAAAAGTTTTTTTTTTACGAAGCTGCAGGATGAGACACGGTTTCCGCAAGATGCGAGGACGAACGGAGGGGCTGCTGCTTTGGTGGCTGGTGGTGGTCTGGATTGGGGGACCCCCCTCGGCTTCCGCGCTGCACTATCGGTACCTCTGGAAGAATTGCCTCCCGTGCTACGGGGGGTTCGGCGGGGGACGCTCGGAGAACAGGCCAGGTGAGTGAGCTCCTGCCGAAAGCAAGCGGGTGATAGACACACCGAGGAGCTGGGTTGTATTTACAGAATAAGAGAAGAACAGGGTGGGAAGGGACCTCGGAGGTCTTCTAGTCTAACCCTCTGCTCAAGCAACAGACCATTCAATTCAAACAGTGGTCCGGTCTTTTCTTAAAAACCTCCAGTGTTGGAGCATTCACAACTTCTGGTGGCAAGCAGTTCCACTGATTGATTGATTGATTCGGGATTATAGAATTACAGAATAACAAGAGTGGGACCTTGGGAGGTCTTCTAGTCCAACCCCCTGCTCAGGCAGGAAACCCTGTCCCATTTCAGACAATCCAATCTCTTCTTCAAAACCTCCAGTGTTGGAGCAATTCACAACGTCTGGTGGCCAGCAGTTCCGCGGGTTAATTGTTCTCCCTTGTCCAGGAAATTTCTCCCTTCGTTCCAGGTTGTTTCGCTCCTTGCTTTGTCCCGCTGTGAGGAAAATCCCTCTTTAATTCCAGGTTGCTTCTCTTGCTGGATTAATTTCCATCCATTGTTTCTTTGTCCTGCCTTCTGGGGCTTTGGAGAATAGGGTGAAACCCCCCCCCCACCCTCTTCTTTGGGGGCAGCCCCTCAAATATTCCTTCCGTACACACATTTTTTATGTATTTATGTATTTATGTATTTATGTATTTATGTATTTATGTATTTATGTATTTATGTATTTATGTATTTATGTATTTATGTATTTATGTATTTATTTATTTATTTATTTATTTATTTATTTATTATATTTCTATACTGCCTTTCTCCCGTAGGACTCAAGGCGGTGTACAGTCAAGAAAAATATAGACACACAAACATCATAAAATTGCTAATTAAAATTATTACTTAGATACTTACTCAATTATTTTGAGGTCAACCCAAGACACTTTGGCTCTAGTTAGACCTCTGGCTCCAGCTATGGGTCTCACAATTCAGGGGTTTAATAGGAGGGCGATTAAAATGTCGCAAAAATCTGGGAATCGAAATCCTCTTGAAGACCTGGAGGTGTTTATCCTCCAGTCTTCCTTCATCGCAGGCCTTCAAACGGAGGCCGGATGGGCACCTGCCCTGCCTCTCCCCCAGGGGGGTTGGGCTAGATGTCCTCACGGGTCCCACCCGGTCGTTGTGCCAAGCTCCAAAGCTAGAGACGGGAAAGGCGGAAGGAAAAACAAAAAACACAAAACGAACCAGAACTCTCTTTTACGCACAAAACTCCCTCTCCGCATCTTCCCTCTTTTTAAAATCGCCTTCCAAACTTTCTTTATAAGAGACGAATGCAAAAAGATTTCCCCCAGCAGGACGCAAAAACCCACTTTTCGGTGGAGTGGAACAGTCTCCCTTGATTTGGGTTCGAAACAAGAGACGTTTTGGCAAGGGACTGGGGCGGGCAGGCGGACAAGCCAAGAGGGCAGCCAGCCAGATGTTCGATTCCAGGGCCGAGACGGTGTGGGGGGGGGGCAGCCTGGAGAGCTAAACAAAACAGAAAGGAGGAAACACACACACACACACACACACACACAAAAACAACACAATTGCTGTCTTAACTAGATGTCAGAATCTGCAGAAATTGGTCAGCTAAAGAATGTTTTTGTACTCTTTCCTCTTTAAAAAAAAAAAACAATCTGTGGAAGGATGCTCAGTTCCCTTTCTTTAGTTAGTGATCCTAATTTTTTTTTTCCAAAGAAAACAATGGGGAAGGGACAGGAGAAGGAGGGAAGAAAGGAGGATGAAAGAAGAGGGAGGGAGGGAGGAAGGGAGGGAGGGGGAAAGTAGGAGAAGGAAAGGAAAAGAGATGGAAAAGAGGGAAGGGAGGAAGGAAGGAGGGAGGGAGAAGGGGAAAGGAAGAGAAGGAAGGGAAAAGGAAGGAAGGAAGGAAGGAAGGAGAAGGAAAGGAAAAGATGGAAAAGAAGGAAGGAGGGAGAGAGAAGGGGAAAGTAAGGGAAGGGAAAAGGAAAGGAGGGAAGGGGGAAAGTAGGAGAAGGAAAGGAAAGATGGAAAAAAAGGGAGAGAGAATGGGAAAGTAAGAAGGAAGGGAAGGAAGGAAGGGGGGAAAGTAAGAGAAGGAAGGGAAGGAAGGAAGGGGAACATAGAAGGAAAGATGGAAAGGAAGGAAAAAGGAAGGGAGGGAGGGCAGGAGGAAAGAAGGATGGACAGTAGAGAAGGAGGGAGGGAGAGAAAGGAGGGAGGAAAAGGGAAAGTAGAAGGAAGAGAAGGAAGATTGGAAGGAAGGAGAAGGGGAAAGTAAGAAGGAAGGAAGATGAAAAGGAAGGAAGAAGGACAAAGTAGGCGAAGGAAGGAAGGGGGAAACAAAGTGAAGAGGCAAGGAGAGAGAGGAACAAAGAAAGGAAGGAGAGGGAGGGAGAAAAGAAAGGAAAGAGGGAGGAAGGAAGGAAGGAAGGAAGAAAAGGAAGGGAGGGAGAGAAATGAAGGAAAGAAGAGAGAAGGAAATAAAATGAAAAGATGGCTTCCAGTCTTCTTAACAGCAATTCCATTTATATTTCACCCCTTCTCTCTCAAATTACAGCACAATTTCCTTTTTTTCCATAGCCTACCCTGTTTAAGCTCCAAAGCCATACATCATAAATTCATATATTTTTTTGTCCCAGCAAAAAAAACTCCATAAGGGGCTTCCGGTCACCCATAAAATATAATTATTGTTCTTTCTTTAATCAAGGAAATCAATTTTTTGCCATCCTTCATAATGCTGCCATCTTCCTTGTCCATTTCTCCGTATTTGTGCGTATTCCAGAGATTTGATTTGGAAGCTGTGCATTTCTTTCTTTTCTTTTTTCCCCCCCTCCGTTTCTCCACGTTTGCCAATTTTCCTTTTGGTGCCGAAAGCCAAATGAATAGATTTATACGAGGGTTGCAAAAATATGTACCAAAAACGATGCTGCTTTAATGAAGTGCAAGCTGCACTTCTAAAACCCCGGAATGTGTTCACAATTTATAATCCACCCGTTTGGTCTCCGCAACAAACCAAGATAAAACAAGCGTGACTTAAAACCGCAGTATGTAATTTGTTAATGTTTTCTGATTGGGTTTGTTTACTCCTTAGAGCAGGAGTCGGCAACCCGCGTGGCTCTGGAGCCGCCTGTGGCTCTTTCATCCCTCTGCTGCGGCTCCTTGTCGCTCGTCGGCTCTACAATCGATAGGGCTTTCGGTTAGGACAGGTAGAGGAAAAAGGACGCCGCGCTAAGAGGAGACTCTATGGTGGGGAAACCGGACTTCCGGTGGGCTTCAGAATTGAACTGGCCAGAATTGGCCTCCGATTACGACTTTTGTGGCTCTTTGAATGTTTAAGGCTGCCGACCCATGCCTTAGAGAAATACGTTTGCTATTGTTGTTAGCTTTCTTTTTTTAAACTTACAAATATATATATATATTTTAATTCTTTGTCGTTAATCTACGGAAGGAGGGGGAAAAAAACAACAATGCCCAAGAGAGTTTTTTTAATTTATTTATTTATTTATTTATTTATTTATTTATTTATTTATTTATTTATTTATTTATTTATTTGATTTATATGCCGCCCTTCTCCGAAGACTCAGGGCGGCTTACAATGTGCTCAGCAATAGCCTTCATCCTTTTGTATATTTATACAAAGTCAGCTTATTGCCCCCACAAACTGGGTCCTCATTTCACCTACCTTAGAAAGGATGGAAGGCTGAGTCAACCTTGAGCCTGGTGAGAATTGAACTCGCAGTAATTGCAGGTAGCTGGATGTTAACCTTGAGCCTTGGCAAGATTCGAACCCTGCAGTAATTGCAGGCAGCTGGTCTTAATAAGCTTAATAACAGGGTGCCTTAAACCCCTGTACTACCAAGGCTCTTTTATTTTATTAAATTTTTAAAAATCTTTTATTTATTTTATTTTATTAAATTTCTATACCGCCTTTCTCCCGAAGGACTCAGGGCGGTGAACAGCCACGAGATAAAACACATAAATGCAAAAAAAATTTAAAATGAATTAAAAACGAATTAAATAATTCGGCTGAATTTAAAATACCCCATAATTTAAAACAAATTAAAATTTACATTTAAAAAAATTGAAAAAATTTACATTTAAAAAGGGGAGAAGGTTTAGGCCAGGCCAGCTTGATGGAATAGGAAAGTCTTAAGCGCGCGACGGAAGGTGGGCAGATCCGGGATCCTCCGTATCTCCGGGGGGAGCTCGTTCCAGATCGTAGGTGCCCCCACAGAGAAAGCTCTCCCCCTGGGGGCCGCCAGTCGACATTGTTTGGCCGACGGCACCCGGAGGAGTTGACAACATTGTAGAATTTTGGAATTTACCCAAAATGGGGGGAAAAAAAATAGACTTGGAAATTTATTTTATGGACGGGGCTCAAAATTAATCCAGACTGTTTCCCCAAAGCTCGTTTTATTTCATACGAGGCCAAGTAAAAAAAAGAAAGAAAGAAAGAAAGAAATATAGATCATTTCTGGCTACGCACCCTCTTGCTTGAAATTGGCTGTGTTCCTAGAGCTGGACGGACATGATCGGTGGCGAGATTTGTTAGTTTGCAGTAGCAAAAAAAATAAAAATAAAAATAAAAATCAAGAATCTGGTAGCATTTCTTTTTTCCAACCGAGAAATCAATCAATCGGAATAGAGCTGGAAGGAGCCTTTGAGGTCTTCTAATCCAGCCCCCTACTCAAGCAGGAGATCCTAGGCCATTTCAGACAAGTGGCTGTCCATTCTTTTCTTAAAATCCTCCAGAGATGGAGCATCCACAATTTCTAGTGGCAAGCAGTTCCACTGGTTAATTGTTCTCACTGTTAGGAAGTTTCTCTTTAGTTCCAGGTTGCTTCTCTCCTTGGTGAGTTTCCATCCTGGGTTTCTTGTCCTGCCTTCAGGGGCTTTGGAAAATAAATGGACCCCCCCCTCTCTTCTTTGGGGCAGCCCCTCAAATACTGGACGATGCTATCACGTCCCCCCGTGGTCCTTCTTTTCTCTAGACTGGCCAAAGCCAAATCCTGCAACCGTTCTTCGTATCTTTTCATCTCTGGGCCTTTTAATCGTCTTGTTTGCTCTTCTTTGCACTTTTTCCAAAGTCTCAACAATCTTTTTTTTTTTTTTTTTGTAATGTGGGGACCAAAACTGGATGCAGCATTCCTTATTCAAAAATGGAAGAATTTTAAGATTTCTTGGTTGGAAAAGATGTTACGGAATTCCTCCTATTTTCCCCCTCCTTGTTTTGTGTTTTGTGTTGTGTTGTGTTGCATTGTGTTTTTTGTGTTTTGTGTTTTGTGTTTTATATTTATGTTTATTATTATTGAATTTCTATACCGCCCTTCTCCCTGAGGACTCAGGTTGGTGTACAGCCAAAATTAAAAACATGCAGGACAAATATTAAAAAACAATTAAAAGATATATAAATTTGGCCCAATTAAAACTCATGTTTATGTTTACGTTTATTGTATTTGTATACCGCCCTTCTCCCGAAGGACTCGGGGCGGTGAACAGCCAGCAGATAAAATACAGAAAATACAAAATTTAAAACAAAATTAAAATCCAATTAAATTAATTTGGCCCACAGTTAAAACACCCCTATATTAACACCCATAATTTAACAATTTAAAATTAAAACAATTTAAAAAGTTAGGTCAGGTCAGCCCGGCTTGATGAAACAGAAACGTCTTTAAGGCACGTTGTTCCTTTTGTGTTGTGTTGTGTTGTGTGTGTGTGTTGTGTGTTGTGTTGTGTTTTGTGTTGTTTTGCATTTTGTGTTGTGTTGTGTTGTTTTTTGTTTTGTTCTAACCAGCCCCTGGTGTTGACACCAGAGACAATTGCCTGCGGAGTGAGTGGGGGCAGCTGGCCGCCGAAGTCTGCCGAGTTGAGGTTTTGTCCCGCTTCCATCTTGTTTCCTTTCCAGAGGTTGACGAGTGCCAAACTCACAACGGGGGCTGCCAGCACAGATGTGTCAACACCCCGGGGAGCTATCACTGCGAGTGCAAGCCAAGCTTTCGTCTGCACGCGGACGGCAGGACGTGTCTCCGTGAGTCTGGCGGGGTTTCCGAGCATCCTTTGCAAGGCATGGTGGGAAAATCCCTTGGAGGGAGGGAGCCCGTGCATTCTGAGCGCGCATGGGAGAGTACAAACCATGGTTAGAAGAAGGGACGGTCAACTCTGCGAAACTGGGGTTTGCACAAACCGCTTTTCCTTGTTAGGAGGTGAAATCAGTTTGGCGTCGCGTTGAAAAGCCCAGAAGTCAGAAGGATGGGAGTTGGAGTCCTCCCTTAGGAATGATGAAAGCTGGCTGATTTCCACTCCAAAGTTCCTTTTCTTTTTTCTTTCCTCCTTCCTTCCATCCTTCGTTCCCTTCCCTTCCCTTTTTCCTTCCTTCCTTCCTCCCTTCCCTCCCTCCCTCCTCCTTTCTCTTTTCTTTTTCTTTCTTTCATTCATTCCTGTCCTCCTTCCTTCCTTCCTTCCTACCTTCCCTCCCTCCCTCCCTTATTGATGAACAAATACCAAGTCTATTGAAATTTTAGATATAGTTTTAGATACATGATAGAGATAGATAGATAGATAGATAGATAGATAGATAGATAGAGGTAAAAGAGATAGATAGGTAGGTAGGTAGGTAGGTAAGTAAGGTAGGTAGATCATGATTTAAAAGAAGAATGGAAAGGCTGAGTAAAAGGGAAAGGAAGGAAGGAAGGAAGGAAGGAAGGAAGGAAGGAAGGAAGGAAAGATGTGATGGATGGGAAGGAAGGAAGGAAGGAGACAAGAGGGGCAGAAGGAAAGGAGGGAGGGAGGGAAAAAGGAAGGAAGGATGAGAGGGATAGAAGGAGGAAAGAAAAAAGAAAGGAGAGAGGAAGGACGGAAGAATGGAGGGAAGGAGAGGAGAGAAAAAAGGAGGGAGGGATAGATGGAGGAAAGAGAGAAAAGGAAACGAGAGGAAGGAGGGAAGGATGGAGGGAGAAAGGAAGAAGAAGAGGGAAAGAGAAAGGAAGGAAGGAAACAAGGGAGGGAGAGTGGGGCAGAGGGAGGAAAGGGAATGAGGGAGGGAAGGAGGGAAGGAAGGACAAAAGGAAAAGATAGAAAGCTTTTGTGGCAGAGAGGAGATTTAAAACGCATTCTCTTGGCTCCTAGCCCAACGGCAAAGAATAGAATAGAATAACAGAGTCGGAAGGGACCTTAAGAGATCTTCTAGCCCAACCCCCTGCTCAGGCAGGAAACCTTATTTCAGACAAATGGCTGTCCAATCTCTTCACCACATCTTCACCACAACACCAAAGGAAGAAATTTGGGGAGGTTTTCCCCCCCCCTGAATTTTGACTAAAACCTACGGTCACAAATCAAGGTATTAAATGTAGATTAGCAAAGCAGAATCTTTTTTTAAAAAAATTAGGCATTTTAAAGCATCAGGAGTGGAAATTTTGCATTTCCTTTTCCTGCCATTTCGCCCCCCCTCCCCTTTTTTTTCCAGCATCGTCTTTCAGGGGTGCCAAGCGGTGTGTAAAATCCTGATTTTTTTTTTTCTCCCCACTCTTGAGAGCATTTTCGGCTTCCATTCTCAGAGTCTGTCTTGAGTTTTTATCTCTTGCCAAGCCAGAACTTCTGGTCCTCATTATCTGTCCCAGGCTGGAATTTCCTTTAGCGGCGTGGTCAATGCAAACAAAATGCACACATTTTGGCCGACGCAGTTTGGAAAAAACTGTGGAGGTTCAGATGGGGTGAGCATTTTTTTCATGGTGGGGGGGTGGGATGGGGGGCAGGAGAAATGATCCACCCGGAAAGCTGCAAAATTTCAGGAAAAAATTAGCCTGAAATGCAAAGTCTAAATTTAAAGACGAAAAGCACAAAAACATCTTTGCAAAAAAAAAAAAAAAAAAAAAGTTTTGATCTTCATCGCCACGGATGACAACTTGGCTTGTTTTTCATTTCTTCGATGCCCGCCTGATTTTTATCGATGTAAAAATCTCTTTTCTTTCTTTCTTTCTTTTTTTGGATGCTTCAGTGGAAGAACAGCTAATCAAATTGTGGGAACGCTTCCGTGTTTCAAATAACTCGATATATATATTTAAATCCCATATTGGAATTCAATTCAGACTTGGGGGGGGGGGAGGAAAAAACCCACAAAACCTTTCCTAGCTGCAATTTAATACATGGGTTTGTTTGTACCACGTCTAAAATTTGAGTTTTTCTACTTAACAGAAGTGGCATTTTAACTTTTGCAGGAGGTCAAAACCAAAGGGGAATTTTGCTAGCGTGGATTGAATTTGTTATAATTTTATTCTGCGGTTTATAGTGAGCGGAGCAGAGGTTTTGATGTTCATTCTTAGGTAGGAGTTTAGCAGATTTTTTTTTTTTTTTTTTGGTCTGTCACGACAAGGATTTTAGAAACATCTGACATGCAAAAACACAAGAGGGGGGTTGTGTGAAAATGTCTGTGGTTGTGGTTCAAAAAAGGGGAGTGGAAAAGATTTGGGCTAGAAATGATTCAAATTTGGCCTTTGGCTACATCTGAGGAAAGAAACTAAGGAAGGAAGGAGAAAAGAGAAAGAAAAAGAGAAAGAGAAAGGAGCAGGGAGGGAGGGAGGGAGGAAGGAAGGAGGAAAAAAGGAAGGGAGGGAGGGAGAAAAGGAAAAAGGGAAGGGGAGGAAGGAAAGAAGGGAAGGGAGGAAGGAAGGAAGGAAGAAAAAGGCAAAAGAAAAGGAAGGAAGGAAGAAAAAGGCAAAAGAAAAGGAAGGAAGGAAGGGAGAAAAGGAAAAAGGGAAGGGAGGGAAGGAAGGAAGGAAAGGAATGAAAAAGAAAGAAAGAAAAGGAAAAGAGAGAAAGGAGGAGGGAGGCAGAAAGGAAGGAAAGAAGAAAGAAAGAAAAAAGGAAGGAAGGCAGAAAAGGAAAAAGGGAAGGGAAGGAATGAAGGCATTAAGATAACTTTAAGGTAGGTAGACCAACTCCCAGAATTCCTGCCTAAGTTAAGGTTGACTGGGGAATTCTGGGTGTTGAAGTCCACCCAGTTCTGAAAAACTCTGCTGTGGACTTTGAATACCATTTTTCTACGGTTAAAATTGTTTTTTAACAAGTATTGGATTGGCTTTCTTGTTGCATGAATGTAAGAATATATAATGAATATAACAGGTTCTGTTTCTCCGGCACTCACATCTCCCATTTATGACAAACAGAAGCCCCTGCCTTATACCTGGATCCACCAGTTGGACTCCCTATTTTACGGTTTATGTGCAGCTGCACCTGTTGGATTTCTACCTGTGTGACCCTTTTCTCTCCCTCTCTCTAGCTGGCAACCCCTGTGCCATCCACAACGGAGAGTGTGAACACGATTGCGTGCAGCTGAGCTTCTCGCACCACCGGTGCCAATGCCGGCCGAATTACCAGCTGAAAGAGGACGGCAAACACTGCGTGGGTGAGTTCCTCCCCAACCTCTGGAAAGGCTCCCACAAACCTAAAAATAAATAGATAAAACGAATAAAACGATATACGTGTCAATTTTACACGGCTGCTTCGTTTGGCGAAGCAATCTTTCTTTTAGAATTATAGCCATTCCCCTCTGCCGGGTATACAGAGACTGAATTACTGCAGTGCATTGAGGACTACTCTCTTTCCCCGAAAATAAGACTCACCTGGAAAATAAGCCCTAGCATGATTTTTCAGGATGCTCGTAATATAAGCCCTACCCCAAAAATAAGCCCCAGTCAAGATCGTCAACCGGATGGATGAATTTAGTACCGTATTTCCCTGAAAATAAGACCCAACCAACCGGAAAATAAGCCCTTGCATGGTTTTTCAGGATGCTTGTAATATAAGCCCTACTCCCAAAATAAGCCCCAGTTAAGATCCTCAGCCAGATGGATGCATTTAGTACCGTATTTTGCTGAAAATAAGATCCAACCAGAAAATGTCACATTCCCCAACTCGGCCGAGGCATCGGTGAGTGGGCGGACTTCCAGGGAAAGACCGGAGCTGGGGAATGGCGTGTTCCCGGCCGAGCCAGGCAGCGGCTCCGTAGCCTCAGGGAATGGCGTGTCCCTGGGGCGCCGGCCTCTGACCCAAGGCGAAGGGAGAGCGGGCGGCATGCATTACTTACCTTTGGTGAGCTGAGCTGAGCGGGCGTCGGCGAGGTGACTGGCGAGGCGATTAGCTGGGCCGTGTGGCAAAGGCAGCATATGTAGGGCGGGGTGGGCGGGGCGAATTGTGAGCGGCCGGAATGGGCGAGCGGCGACTGGGCGGATGTGGGTGGGGCCAGCCAGAGGTGGTATTTACCGGTTCGGCGAACCAGGTAAAATTTCTGCTACCAGTTCTCCTGAACCGGTGCGAACCGGTCAAATACCACCTCTGATGTATTCCCTTTATTGTCAGGAATTCATTTCTTAAAAGGCACCAAAGAGTTTTTTCCTCCAAGTTCCTTGCGAGGAAAGCTACGCAAACACAGCCACACACAACACACACTACACACAAACACACACAAAAATACACACACACAGATCTACGTGCATATGTGGGGTGTGTATGTGTGTCGCAAGTTGTCCCAAATGCGGATTGGCAACCTGATGGCGAAAAGAAGGATGCAAAATCAGGCAATGCAGTTGAGTTCAATAATTCGCAACGAACAAACCATGGTTTAGCACACTCTGCTTCTAGCCTGGCTCCTGCCTGTTAAGCCACCAAACCTGGTTTGTTTAACTGGGAGGCGCGTCACATGGCAGGGCCACTTAGTGAAGGACCCTCAGTTAGAGTTAAACCCATTAAACCCATGTTAAACCTGAGTTAAACCGGAGTTAAGCCGGAGTTAAGCCGGAGCTATGAAGCTCTTTTTAGTGAATTGCAGCTAATGGCAGTTTCCCTGCCTTCCAGTGAGGAATCCATGCGCCACTCACAACGGAGCCTGCATGCACAAATGCCACAATCACAACGGGCTGGCACGTTGCGAATGCCACCCTGGCTACCGACTGGGGCCGGATCGCAAAACCTGCCAAGGTAAGAAAGCGCCACGTTTCACACTTCACACTGTGCACAATCTCTATCTATCTCTCTATCCATCTATCTACTTACCTACCTACCTATCTATTATTATCTATCTCTCTATTCATCCATTATCTATCTATCTATCTATCTATCTATCTATCTGTCTGTCTGTCTGTCTGTCTGTCTGTCTGTCTGTCTGTCTGTCTGTCTATCTATCTATCTATCTATCTATCTATCTATCTATCTATCTATCATCTATCTATCTATCATCTATCTATCTATCTATCTATCTATCTATCTATCTATCTATCTATCTATCATCTATCTATCTATCATCTATCTATCTATCTATCTATCTATCTATCTATCATCTATCTATCTATCTATCTATCTATCTATCTATCTATCTATCTATCTATGTCTCTCTATATATCTATGTCTCTCTCTCTCTCTATCTATCTATCTATCTATCTATCTATCATCTATCTATCTATCATCTATCTATCTATCTATCTATCTATCTATCTATCTATCTATCTATCTCATTATCTATCTATCTATCTATCTATCTATCTCATTATCTATCTATCTATCTATCTATCTATCTATCTATCTCATTATCTATCTATCTATCCATCTCATTT
>NC_142077.1:2442500-2535000 GCF_059756535.1 Pantherophis guttatus
GCTTGCTAAGAAAAAAAAGTGAAACGCAACATGAAAATCCAGGGGGGGGGATTTTCCCGCTCCCCCCCCGCTCCCGCCACAACTTGACAATCTTTCTCGTTTCAGATACCGACGAATGCCACGCTGGGTCTCACTGCTGCCAACAAGGATGTTACAATTATCCTGGGGGTTACGAGTGCGTTTGTTACGCCGGGTATCAGCTCAACTCCGCCGGTTGCGGGTGCGATGGTAGGTTGAATCGAATCAGGTATGCAGATTGAATCCGATAAGTATGCAGATCCAAGAAGTATGCAAATGGAAAGGGATCTCGGAGGTCATTTAGTCTGACCCCCTCCCCCTTTATCTTGGGCAGGAATCCGACTGTATCTCATCTGAAAAGCCAACCTGCTTCCAAGATATTTCTTCTTCTTCTTCTTCTTCTTCTTCTTCTTCTTCTTCTTCTTCTCCTCCTCCTCCTCCTCCTCCTCCTCCTCCTCCTCCTCCTCCTTTCCTCCTCCTTCTTCTTCTTCCTCTTCTTCTTCTCCTCCTCCTCCTCCCTCTTCCTCCCCTCCTCCCTCCTCCTCTTCCTCTTCCTTTTTTTCCTCTTCCTCCTCCCTCTTCCTCCTCCTCCTCCTTATTATTATTTTGTTTCTTTTATTCATTAAGCATGAAACTCAGTCAACTGAACATTTAAAAATGTATCACAAATATAATTATTAATCTTTATTCACTGAACGAAACTCAGTCAACTGAACATCTCAAAATGATTCTTTTTAAAATAATCCTTTAAAATTCATTTAAAAATATTTAAAAATATTAAAATAAAAATAAAATATTTTTAAAAGGATTACTATTATTATCCTTGTTTCTTTTATTCATAAAGCATGAAGCTCAGTCAACTAAACATTTCAAAATGTATCACAAATATAATAATAATAATTACTGATTTTTATTCACTGACCATGAAACTCGGTTAACTAAACATTTAAAAATGGTTCTTTAAAATTATTCTAAAAATATTTAAAAATATTAAAATAAAAATAAAGTATTTTAAAACGATTACTATTATTATTGTTTCTTTTATTCATAAAGCATGAAGCTCAGTTTAACTAAACATTTAAAAATGTATCACAAATATCATAATTATTAATTTTTATTCACTGAACGAACCTCCGTCAACTGAACATTTCAAAATGATTATTTTCAAAATAATCCTTTAAAATTATTCTACAAATATTTAAAAATATTGAAATAAAAATAAAATATTTTTAAAAGGATGATGATGATGATGATGATGGTTTTATTTTTTTCCAGATCTGGACGAGTGTTCGGCGAATAACGGGGGCTGCGAACATTTTTGCCGGAACTTGGCAGGTTCCTTTCTCTGCAGCTGCCGGATCGGGTTCAAATTAGATGAAGATCGCAGAAGCTGCCTTTGTAAGTCTGGATTGTCACGTGACACGCGTGATTGGAGAATTTGGACACGTTCAGGAGGGGGGGTTGTTTTGGGGGGGAGGCGGGACACGAGGGAATGTCATATTCAGATGGTAACCGAAGGAATTTTTTTTAAAGGGAGCTGGCCGGTTCAGGCTGAGTTTTGTGCGTTTGCTCTGCCCATGTTTCTAGTCCTCTCTGTTCCCCCCTTTATGTGGCAATGGCTTGGAGGTGTTTGCTCTCGCCATAGACCTCGAGGAGCCCACGGAGGCCGTGGATGGACGGCGACCCGTTATCCGTCCCCTCCCCCACGTGGCTCTTTTCCACGATGGGCTCACCCAGTTTTTGGATGAAGAATATGAGGATGAAGAAGAGGAAGGGGCCGAGGCCAGAGGAGAATACACCGTCTTGGAGAAGTTTAGTATGTTCCTTCCTTCCTTCCTTCCCTTTTTTCCTTCCTTTCTTCCTATTTTCCTTCCTTATCTCTCCTCCTCCCTTCCTTTCTCTCTCCCTTCCTCCCTTCCCTCCTCCCTTCCCTCTCCTCCTCCTCCTGCCCTTCCTTCTTTCCCTCCCATTGTTCCTTCCTTCCTTTCTTCCTACTTTCCTTCCTTTCCCTTCCCACTTCTTCTCCTCCTCTTCCTCCCTCCCTCCCTTCTTTCCTTCCTTTCACCTTCTCCTCCTCCCTTCCTCTCTCCTCCCTTCCCTCTTCTCCTCCTCCTCCTCTTCCTTCCTTCCATCCCTCCTTCCCTCTTTCCTTCCTTCCTTTTATCTTCCTTCCCTCCTTTCTTTCCTTCCCTCTTCTTCTCTCCTTGCCTCATTTCTTTGCTCCCTTCCTCCTTTTCCCTTCCTATTTTCTCAGCATGTCTTCTCCTCCCTCTTCCTCGTTTCAGAATCATTTTATTCCATATCGCAAGACGTACAAATAAGAGCCATAAAGTAACACTCAGGAAAATAAACGAAAGAGGAAAAAGAGAATAGAGACAGAAGCGCAGAAAGGATGCAAAGGAGAACAAAAAAATTACAGATATTTGAATTTTAGGTGAAGTTCTGGAGCGACTTTTCTCTCTCCTCTCTTCACCCCGACTTTTCTCCTCTTGCTCATTTCCCAAACTTCAAAAAAGTTTCCTAAACTGCAAAAAAAAAAGAAAGAAAAGAAAAAATACTTGAAAGAAAACTACTTTTTGAGGTTTTTCTCCCCATTTAGGGCTTGTAACAGCCCCTGTTAACGTTTCCTCCTCTTCTTCTTTTTCTCTTTCTCTCTTTTCCTCGCAGTCTGCCTCAATGATACCTTCGGCCCCGACTGCAGCCTGTCGTGCGAGGGATGCCAGAACGGTGGCCGGTGCAACCAGACCCGGACTGGCTGCGTCTGTCCAGACGGCTGGACGGGGATTTTGTGCAACCAAAGTAAGTCCGGTTGGGAGCCCGTCGCCTCTCCGGGCACAGACAAGGGTCCCGGAAGCAGCAGGGCGGGATGAGAAAGCAACAAGCTAGCTGGGGAATTCTGGGAATTAAAGTACAAATTTCGTGCCAGCTGGGGAATTCTGGAAATTGAAGTGCATGCATCATGCTAGCTGGGAAATAAAATATTCTGGGAATTAAAGTACAAATTTCGTGCTGGCTGGGGAATTCTGGGAATTGAAATCCACATGTCATGCCAACTGGGGAATTCTGGGAAATGAAGTCCATACATCATGCTGGCTGGGAAATAAAATATTCTGGGAATTAAAGTACAAATTTCGTGCCAACTGGGGAATTCTGGGAGTTGAATCCATATATCATGCCGGCTGGGGAATTCTGCGAATTGAAGTCCATACTTCATGCTGGCTGGGGAATTCTGGGAATTAAAATATGCCGGCTGGAGAATTCTGGGAATTAAAGTACAAATTTCGTGCCGACTGGGGAATTCTGGGAATTGAAATCCACATGTCATGCCAACTGGGGAATTCTGGGAAATGAAGTGCATACATCATGCTGGCTGGGAAATAAAATATTCTGGGAATTAAAGTACAAATTTTGTGCTGGCTGGAGAATTCTGGGAATTAAAGTACAAATTTCATGTTGGCTGGGGAATTCTGGGAGTTGAATCCATATATCATGCCGGTTGGGGAATTCTGGGAAATAAAGTCCACATATATCATGCCAGCTGGGGAATTCTGGGAGTTGAAGTCCATACATCATGCTGGCTGGGGAATTCTGGGAATTAAAATATGCCGGCTGGAGAATTCTGGGAATTAAAGTACAAATTTCGTGCCGGCTGGGGAATTCTGGGAATTGAAATCCACATGTCATGCCAACTGGGGAATTCTGGGAAATGAAGTGCATACATCATGCTGGCTGGGAAATAAAATATTCTGGGAATTAAAGTACAAATTTTGTGCTGGCTGGAGAATTCTGGGAATTAAAGTACAAATTTCATGTTGGCTGGGGAATTCTGGGAGTTGAATCCATATATCATGCCGGTTGGGGAATTCTGGGAAATAAAGTCCACATATATCATGCCAGCTGGGGAATTCTGGGAGTTGAAGTCCATACATCATGCTGGCTGGGGAATTCTGGGAATTAAAATATGCCGGCTGGAGAATTCTGGGAATTAAAGTACAAATTTCGTGCCGGCTGGGGAATTCTGGGAATTGAAATCCACATGTCATGCTGACTGGGGAATTCTGGGAAATGAAGTCCATACATCATGCTGGCTGGGAAATAAAATATTCTGGGAATTAAAGTACAAATTTTGTGCCGGCTGGAGAATTCTGGGAATTAAAGTACAAATTTCATGTTGGCTGGGGAATTCTGGGAGTTGAATCCATATATCATGCCGGTTGGGGAATTCTGGGAGTTGAAGTCCATACATTATGCTGGCTGGGGAATTCTGGGAATTAAAATACCATGTCGGCTGGGGATTTCTGGGAGTTGAAGTCCATCCATTGGCTGCATGGCCCAATTGAGAAGCTGAGATTGCGTCTTGATGCTCGCGAGTCCCATACGACTGAATGGATCTCGGAGGGGGAGGGCGCAGGGGATTATGGGAGTCATCACTACGAATCTCCCTTTCACAGCCTGCCCCAAAGGGACTTTTGGGAAGAACTGCAGCTCTCTCTGTGTCTGCCAAAACGGAGGCAGCTGCGATCCGGTGATGGGGGCCTGTCGCTGTCCCCCTGAAGCCGGGGGGGACCAGTGCGAAGATGGTAAGATGGCAACCCCCAATTCCCCTCTCTCCAGATGTGCCGAGGGTCATTTTCCCAGCCGCCCCAAAAAACCTGGATCCTTGCTGACCCCCCCTCCCCCAATCTTGAACAAACCCTGGGAATGTCCCAGCTTCAACCGTCATAAATGTGAATCAGTTGTCAAGCATCCGACTTTTAATCACGTGTCCCTGGGGAGCCATCACACATGTGAAAGTCACTTTTTTCCAGGGCTGTCGTAACTCTGGAACGGTCCTTAAACGAACCCGGACCAGTGGGTAGTCGGTGGGTCCTGGAGACGAGCCACCCACCCTTCAAAAACCCGCCACGGAGATGTTAAATTGTGTCTCTGTCTGTCTTTTCCTTCTCAGCTTCCTAACCCCTTCCTTCCTTCGCGGCCTTGTCTCTTTCAGTCTGTCCCAGAGGATTTTTCGGAAAACATTGCCGGAAAAAATGCCACTGCGCCAACCGGGGACGATGCCACCGGGTTTTCGGCACCTGTCTCTGCGATCCGGGACGCTACGGGCGTTTCTGTCACCTAGGTAAAGGCCCCCCTGCCCCCCGGTGGCCGTTGCTTCTCCCCAGAAAGAGAGACCCTCGGCATGACAAAAGTTGAAGCAATGATTCCTTTATTAGGAGCGCCGGCAGCCCCGGCAAAACGTTTCTGTCTCACCGCAGGCTAACAAGTCTGTCCGTCCGGGAGATGAATCATTGTCTGCCAAATCTATTTATCTCCGTCCCCCTGCCTTTTATCCCCAGAGTTAGGATGGGGCTTCGCTAGCAGCAGTGTCCCAAGGACCGGCCCATAGATTTCCTCTGCTCTCCTCTCCTCTGCCTTCTGTGCATCCGTGCGTCAGGCACTGGACCCAGCTGTTCCTCCTTTTCCTCATCAGCCACCTCCAGACCAGGAGGCTGTTGACTCTCCATCTGAGGGTTGACGGACGGCCCAGGCTCCACCTCTGTCTCTGACAGCTCCACTCCCTCTTCCCCCTCGGAGCTCTCAGGTTGCCTTGAGGCTGACTCCCACGCCTCCTCCTCCTCCTCCGATTCGGCTGTTGGAGGGAACGGCGGCCGACAGGCCACAAGAAACCCCAGCCCGCTGACCGTCTCCCCTTCCCCTCCTTTCAGCTTGCCCGAAGTGGGCGTATGGGATCGGCTGTTCGGGAGAGTGCCGGTGCGTGCAAGCCAACACACAACACTGCGACAAGCGAGACGGCACTTGTGTGTGCAAGGCCGGGCATCACGGGGAAAGGTGCCAATCAAGTAAGTTGGGTCGGGGTGGGGGTGGGGGGAAAGATGGGCAAACGGGCGCCGATCAGCTGAACCGGTTCCCAGCTGGATCAGAGCGGGATGGGGGAAGAACTGGGGGGGGGCGCGTTCACACAACAGGCCAAGCTTTGTTCTGTCTTCCCTGGGTTTGCTTTTGTTGTGTGAGTTCAGCCCGGTTCGGAACCAGTGGAGCCTGTTGGGTGATTGTCTCCCTGCTCTGATAAGTGTGTAAGAAGATTTGAACCCAAGACCTTCAGGCTTATATTTGGATATAGGAGAACCTGTTGCCTTAAGATGTCCCATCTCCCTTCCTTCCTTCCTTCCTTCCTTCGCCCACCTGCCTGGACATCTCTGTGCATGTGGAGAAGCGTTGTGGGCGTGAGCGCGCGTGTGCCCACGAGCGAACCGGTAGTGGCCAAAATTGAAACCCACTACTGCTTCCTTCCTCTCTCCCTCCCTCCCTCCCCTTTCCCTCCTCCTCCTTCCTTCTTCTCCTTCCTTCCTTTCTTTTCACTTTTCTTCCCTCCTCACCTGCTTTCTCCTTCCTTCCTTCCTTCCTTCCTTCCTTCCTTCCTTCCTTCCTCCCTCCCTCCCTCCCTCCCTCCCTCCCTCCCTCCCTCCCTCTTTCATTTTTCCTCCCCTTCCCTCTCTCTCCTGCTTTCTCCTTCCTCTCTTCCATCAGTGCTTGAATCGGACACATCCTTTGCCATCCAGATATTCCCCCGAGTGGTTTCCCCCTTAACTTTCAGATGTTGACACCAAGTTTCTGGTCCACAGCGTGCGACCCGGGCCGTTTCGGACCAGGCTGCAGGCACAAATGTGGTTGTCCCTTTGGCATGGCCTGTGACCACGTGAGCGGAGAGTGTCGCCCGCAGTGTCCCCAGGGCTATTACGGAGAGAAGTGCCAGCAAGGTAGGTCTGGATGGTCTCGGACCTCGAGGGCTGGGTGAAAAGCCAAATTTAACTCTTTAAAGTATCTTTAAACACTTCGTGGTAGCTTAGAAGGATGGAAAAACCTCCCCATGGTTGGGAGAGAACATCAAATTGGCAAAAGACGTTGTCGGCACTCCGTCCCTGGAGATTTTCAAAAAGAGACCGGACATCCACTTGCCCGGAATTTTTTTTTAAATAAATAAATAAATAAATAAATCATATTTTATTTTCTCTCCTCTTTAGAATGCCCCGATGGGAAATTTGGAGCCAATTGTCTTCATTCCTGTTCTTGTAATGGTTCTCCTTGCAGTGGGCTCACTGGGGAATGCCGCTGCGTAACTGGGAGGACTGGGAAGTCCTGCGACCAAGGTAAGTCAGAAGAATCAAGTCTTGGACAGCTAGTCCTCGACATACGACCATTCGAACTCACAACTTTACGACATTGGCAGCATCCTGGGCAGAGGTGGGATTCAAATAATGTAACAACCGCTTCTTGGCCTTAATGATTTCTTCCAACAAACCAGTTCACCAAACTGCTCAGAAAGTTAACAACCGGTTCTCCCGAAGTGGTGCGAACCGGCTGAATCCCATCACTAATCCTGGGGTTATGTGATCGCTGTCGGTGACACAGGTGGGCTTCACATACTGTACCAACCGGTTTGCCCAACACTGGAAATGTGAGTGCATGGGCACTCTCGCTTCGCTCATGCGCGGGCTATCTGCACATGCGTGCGGCATCACAAAACACGGCAATTCGCTCGCGTGCACCGTCCACACATGCGTGCGATGTCACACAACACAGCAATTTGTTCACGTGCGCCGCCCACATACGCACGGCATCAAAAACACAGCGATTTAAGATGGGATTGTGCCGCAAGTGGTTCTACCGAACCGGTCCGAACCGGTTGCATACCTACCACCTCTGGTCGGTGATCTCCCCAACCGGCAAAGTCCGGAGGGAGGGTGGGAGCTGAGTTTGCTTAATGACTGTGTGATTTGTTTAACAATGACACGGGTTTGCTTAACGACCATGCCCCCCCCCAAAAAAGTGGTAAAATTGGACGGGATGCAATTCGCCAGCCTTTGCTAAGAAAGGGAAGTTCTAGCCTGGATTTTGGTAGCTCTTTCAGCTCTTCGAGAGAGGAATATTGGTCCGAAATTCGGCGGTGCCCACGTCGTGTTTCTCCTCCTTCTCCAGAATGCCCCGATGGACACTGGGGAGACGGGTGTCAGCGGCTGTGTCCGGAATGTGAGAATAACGGCCGTTGTGACCCCATCACCGGTGTGTGCTTGTGTCCTTCGGGATACACAGGGAGCCGTTGCCAAGAAGGTGAGCTGCTTGCGTTGGTTGTAGAACCATCTACTACCACGGACTTTTCCCGCACTGGGAGATGCGGGTTGTTAGGAGGACGCAACCACGGGGGCTTCTACAGTTTGTCTGCGTAAGGTCCCCCCACCCAAATTCAGAGGTGTGCGTGGGTGGGACTTCTGCTCTCTTTGTGGGGGTCCCTGTCTGTTACCCCCAAATTGGGGTAGAGTTTTGGTGAACGTCCTTACCGATGGCAGCAAACGGCTAAACTACATGTTACACTCAACTGTTTATGGGGAGGGGAGGGGAGAGCAAGGGAAAGAGGAAAAGGGGAGGGGAGGGAAGGAAAGGAAAGGAAGGGAAGGAGGAAAGGAAAGGGGAAAGAGGAAAAAAGGATAAAGGAAAAAGGGGAGGAAAGGAAAGGATGTGAAAAGGAGGGAAGGAAAGGAGTGAAAGGGAGGGAGGAAGGGTTTAGAAACACGCGAATGATTTCTGATCTTTTCAACAAATACCGCCACTTTCGTTTTCTCCTCTTTTCCCTTTCAGTCTGCCCACCTGGCTGGTTTGGGCAAGGATGCCAACGCCAGTGCAACTGTGACAACGAAGGAGATTGCGATCCCCAAACGGGGAAGTGCAGTTGTGCCCCCGGATGGACCGGCTCCCGCTGCCACAGAGGTGAAAAGAGGGCCCGATTCTTCAAACCTTGAGGGTTGAAGAAACTTTTTACTCATTAGTTTTTCCTTCCTTCCTCCCTTCTCCCTCTTTTGTTTCCTTCTTTCCTTCTTTCCATTTTCCTTCCTGTCTCCCGTCTCTTTTCCTTTCCTTATTTTCCTCCTTCCCTTCTTTTTCATCCTTCTTCTTCTTTTTTTTTTTTTGAATTTGATTTTTATTATAACATATAGTGATACAATCGGTACATTTTCGGTTCATTGGTGCAATTATATACATATATACATCTACATGCATTATTGCTTGTCTTTTGTTGATTTTTTCATCCTTCTTCTTTCTTTCCCTCCTCCCTCCCTCTTTTCCTTCTCCTCCTCCCTTTCTCTTTCTTTCTTTCTTTCTTTCTTTCTTTCTTTCTTTCTTTCTTTCTTTCTTTCTTTCCCCTTCTTTCTTTTTCTTTTTCCTTTCTCTTTCCTTCCTTTTCTTTTTCTTTCTTTTGTCTTCTTTCTCTCTCTCTCCTTTCTCTCTTTTTTCTTTCTCTCTCTCTCTCTCTTTCTCTCTCTCTCTTTCTTTTTCCTTTCTTTCCTTCCTCCCCGTCTTACCTACCTTTGTCCTTTCAAATGGAACTATGGAAAATAAGTCCTTTTTTTTTTTTAAAGTCCTCCCAACTGAACCGAACAATCTCAGCTGCTTCTTTGTTTAACCAAGAGAGAGACGAAAGGGAAAGGAAGAATGGACGAGTCCTGCCCGCTGGTGGCAGCAGGAGACATCAATTCTTCCTTCTTTTGGGTCTTTTCCAGCCTGCGAGACAGGCTACTGGGGTCCGGACTGCACCCATCCCTGCAACTGTTCGGGGGCCGAAGGCGGCTGCAGTGCGGTGACCGGTCAGTGCGTGTGTGAAGCCGGCTACATCGGCGTGCGCTGCGATCAGAGTTGAGTCCCCTTCTTCGTGGCCCTTGAACCCCAAGTCGCTTTGGGTTTGTGGGTGCCCTTCAGCTGGGGGGGTGGGGGGAAGCTGAGTGCCTATGGTTCTCCAGGGCGCAGAAAATGGTGGGGTTTTGAGAAGATTGAGGTGTCACCTTCTCAGCCCAAAGACGGGTCTAACCAGCAGAATTTGGCACTCCGGATTTTTATTTTTATTTAATAATCTTCTTTCCTTTTGCTGTTTTAATGTCGCCCTTCCTTCCTTCCTTTTTGCTCTTTGCCTTCCTTCTGTCTTCATTTTCCCTTCCTTCCTTCCTTGTCTCCCTGCCTCGATTCCGTTTTCACTCTTTCATGCTTTCTTTTTTGTTCCCTTTTCCTTCCTTCCTTCCTTCCTTCCCTCCCTCCCTCCCTCCCTTCTTTTCTCTGGACCACTCACCTCTGTTCCCGCTTGCTTTCAATTTCACTTTCCCCCTTTCCTTCCTTTTTTCTCACCTTTGCTCCTGCTTACTTTCACTTCCCCCTTTCCTCCTTTTCTCTCACCTTTGTTCCTGCTTGCTTTTACTTTTACTTTCACTTTCCCCCTTCCCTCCTTTTCTCTCACCTTTGCTCCTGCTGACTTTCACTTCCCCCTTTCTTCCTTTTCTCTCACCTCTGTTCCTGCTTGCTTTCACTTTCACTTTCCCCCTTCCCTCCTTTTCTCTCACCTCTGTTCCTGATGGCTTTCACTTTCACTTTCCCCTTTCACTCCCTTTTCTTTCTCACCTTTGTTCCCGCTCTCACTTTCACTTTCACTTCCTTCCCCCCCGTTTATTCCTCTTCTCCCTCCCAAGAGTGCCCCGCAGGCTGGTTTGGTCCCAACTGCCGCCAGCGATGCCAGTGCCACCACCAAGGAGCCTGCGACCATGTCAGTGGCGCCTGCACCTGCAGCCCAGGCTGGAGAGGAACATTTTGCGAGCGGGGTAAGCCCCACCCCACCTTCTCTTGCAAGGCTGGAAGCCCTTGGACACTTCGCCCCCTCCCAATAGCTGAAGCCAGTGCGTGACTCTCCCCTGGTGCTAAAGATCTTCCGATTCTCTCTTGTCAGCTTGTCCCGACGGCTTTTTCGGGGTGGACTGCCGGCACGCCTGCTGCTGCCTCAACGGAGCCCGCTGTGATCCCGTGACGGGCCGCTGCCGCTGCGCCGCGGGCTGGATTGGGCCACACTGCAACCAGAGTGCGTCTCCTGCAGGGCGGGCAGGAAAATATGGCATCTCCCTTGGCTATTTGGATCCGAACGCAGGCTTTCTCTCTCTCTCTCTCCAGCTTGCCCAGCTCACCGCTACGGCGAGAACTGCAGCCAGGAGTGCCCCTGCGCCAATGGAGCTGCATGCCACCCAGTCACAGGGCGATGCCTCTGCGCACCAGGGTGGGTTGGCACTGCGTGCCAGCAAGGTACTTTGTGAAGGGGTCCTTGGTGCTCTCTGAGCTTGCTTGTTTTCTTGCAGATGTTTTATTACCCAGCTAGGTAACATCCTTCTTCTTCTTCTTTCTTCTTCTCCTTCTTCTTCCTTCCTCTTTTTCTTCTTCTTCTTCTCCTTCTCCTTCTTCTTCTTCTCCTCCTCCTCCTCCTCCTTCTCCTCCATCATCCTTCTCCTCCTCCTCTTTCTTCTTCTTCTTCTCCTCCTCCTCCTCCTCCATCATCCATCTCTTCTTCTTGTTCTCCTCCTCCTCCATCCTCCTCCTCTCTTCTTCTTCTCTCTTCTTCTTCTTCTCCTCCTTCTCCTCCTCCTCCTCTCTCCCTTTCCTTCTTCCTTCTTTTCTTTCCTTCTTTCTTCTCCTCTTCCCTTTGCAGGGTGTCCACCGGGATTTTATGGATCCGGCTGCCGGCAGCAATGTCTCTGTCAACACGGAGGAATCTGCGATCCGGTTTCTGGCCACTGCATCTGTCCGGAAGGGCGGGTGGGACTCGCTTGTGAGCTGGGTAAGGAAAAAAGGTCATTTAATGGTATTTCATTCCTCCTGCTTGAGCAAGGGGCTGGACTAGAAGACCTCCCAAGGTCCCTTCCGGCTCTATTCTATTCTGGTTCTATTCCGATTCTCCCCCCCCGCCTCCCCTCTGGATGAATAAAAGGAGGTTTACTGAAAAGCATAGAAGTTGGGATGGAAGGGGAGCCTTAGAGGTCATGTAGTCTGACCCCGCACCCAGCACCTTCTCTTCCGTTCAGTTTTTTCCCCTCTCTCTCAAAAGGGATTTTTTAAAAAAAAGTCGATGCATTTCTCCTAAGAGAATCGTATCTTTCCGATGTTGCCTTTCTTTCCTGACTTCCTGCAGAATAAAATGAATTGGGAACGTGATTTTTTTATCTACTTAACAGATGTTAACAGATTAACAGAGTTGTAAGGGACCTTGTAGGTCATCTAGTCCAACCCCCTGCCCAAGCAGATCCTACACCAGTTAATATATACACTGAAGGAGCTGGAAAATACCCCTTAAGTGGCTTACGATCGTTTTCCACACTTAACGACCATCGCAGCATCCCTGATTAAAATTCAGATGCTTGGCAACCGACTCGTACTTATGACAGTCGCGGTGTCCCGGGGTTCACATGATTCCCCTTTGACGACCTTCTGATGAGCAAAGTCAAGGGGGGAAGCTGGACTCGCTTAACAACCGTATGGCTAACTTAACCACCACGTTGATTCACTTAGCGACTGAGGCAAGAAAGGGTTGTAAAAGGGGGCTAAACTCAACGGTCTCGCTCAGCGACAGAAATGTTGGGCTCGTTGGTGGTCATAAGTCAAGGACTTGCTGTATCAGAGGGGGTCTCTTTTCTCTAGAGTGCGTCGAAGGAAAATATGGGCCAGGTTGTCAAGAAAGTTGCGATTGTGTTAATGGAGGCCGGTGTGACCAGAAGAGTGGACATTGCATTTGCCGTGACGGTTGGACCGGGGAAAAGTGCCAGAAAGGTAAGTCGTAATGGCATTGGGTTTTTTTTCTTGGTGGCCGGCGGGAGATAGATCACTACAGATAATCCTTGATTTACAAATTTCATTTAGTGACTGTTCAAAGTTACAACGGTGTACTTACCACCATTTTTCACCTGACCATTGCATCATTTCCACCTCCACCCCTGTGTGGTCATGTGATCAAAATTCGCCCGCTCGCGAATTTGACTTGGATTTATGATGGTCGCAGCGATTCCCGGAGCGGGTCACAACAATCCCCTTTTTGTGACCTTCCAATGAGCAAAGTCGAGGGGGGAAAGCTAATTTAACAACCGCAGTGTTTTATTTAACAACAGCGGTGTGAAAAGTGGTAAAATGGGGGCAAAAACCAATGTTTTAAAAACTCGCGCAATATGTGCCAGTGAGGGACGCGGTGGCTCAGTGGCTAAGATGCTGAGCTTATCAATCGAAAGGTTGGCAGTTCGGTGGTTCGAATCCCTAGCGCAGTGTAACGGGATGAGCTCCCGTTCCTTGTCCCAGCTTCTGCAAACCTAGCAGTTCGAAAGCAAGTAAAAAATTTATTTTTATTTTTTACTTTAGATTTATATACCGCCCTTCTCCCTAGGGACTCAGGGTGGTGTACAGCCAAGTAAAAACACATAAATACATCATACATAATACATAGATTAAGAACAGATTAAAAGGAAATATCTCAATTTGGCCCAAAATTTAAAAAGACAAACGAATTTAAAATCATTTAAAATCATTTAAAAGGCATTGTTAGGCCAGCCCGGCTTGTTGAAAAAGGAAAGTTTTAAGGGAACGGCGGAAGGCACGAAGGTCTTGGATTCTCCTTATCTCTGGGGGCAATTGATTCCAGAGGGTGGGAGCCCCCACAGAGAAGGCTCTCCCCCGGGGGTCACCAGCCTGCATTGCTTGGCTGATGGCACCCCGAGGAGGCCCTCTCTGTGGGAGCACACAGGTTGATGGGAGGCTGTCGGTAACAGCAGGCGGTCTCGAAGATAGCTAGGCCCTATGCCATGGAGCGCTTTAAAGGTGGTAACCAACACCTTGAAGCGCACCCGGAAGATGCAAGTAGAAAAAATAGGGACCACCTTTGGTGGGAAGGGAACAGGGTTCCGTGCGCCTTTGGCGTTGAGTCATGCCGGCCACATGACCACGGAGACGTCTTCGGACAGCGCTGGCTCTTCGGCTTTGAAACGGAGATGAGCACCACCCCCTAGAGCCCGGAACGACTAGCACGTATGTGCGAGGGGAACCTTTACCTTAATATGCGCCAGTAGTACTGTATATACACAATAAGTATAATCTTTTTTTTAGCCGTTCCTTCTCTTTTTTTCCCAGCCTGCCCCAAAGGAACGTACGGGAAGGGCTGCCAGGGCACGTGTGACTGTGAACATGGGGTCTCGTGCGATCACATCACGGGGGTTTGTGACTGTCCCCCTGGGTGGCGCGGAATCCATTGTGAGAAAGGTGACAACTGAAAAGAGGATTGTTCCTGTCTGAATGACCCTTTCGGGGTGGGGGGAGGAACTCTGCGTACGCTCCGCGCCCCGATCTCTTCATTTGACCAGCCTTGATTCCACAAAATGCTAAATTTTAACCATGAATTTCCTTTTGATTGCTTTCAAAAGTGTCTGTTTGGGAGTGTTTCTTTCAAAAACTGCTTTTTTCCTCCTTTTTAAAAAAGCTGCTCTGGCCTTGAATCTCGAATTCTGAATTCCCAGCCGATCCCAGGATGATAGAGAATTGGAATGGGAAGGGGGGGGTGTCCCCTAAGGGTCATCTAGTCCACCCCTCTGCAAAGGATGTGAAAGCATCCATAGAAGGGGAGGGGAGCGGGAGATGGTTCCTTCCTGGTTCCATCTTGCAGGAAAGGAGCCTGCAATTGAATGATTGAATGAATGATTGATTGATTGATTGATTGAATGAATGCATGAATGAATGAATGAATGATTGAATGAATGAATGAATGATTGAATGAATGAATGAATGAATGCATGAATGATTGAACGAATGAATGAACGAACGAATGAACGAACGAATGAATGCATGAATGATGAATGAATGAATGAATGAATGAATGAATGAATGCATGATTGACTGATTGACTGATTGAATGAATTCATGAATGCTTGAATGATTGAATGAACGAATGCATGCATGCATGAATGGTAGATAGAATGAATGCATGCATGAGGGATTGTATGAATGAATGAATGAATGAATGGTTGAATGAATGCATGAATGAATGATTGATTGATTGAATGAATGAATGATTGAATGAATTCATGAATGCTTGAATGATTGATTGATTGATTGATTGAACGAATGCATGCATGAATGGTAGATAAAATGAATGAACAAATACAGAAATAATAGTTGGAAGGGACCTTGGAGGTCTTCTAGTCCAACCCTCAGCTCAAGCAGGAGACCCTAGACCAGGCCAAATTGGCAATTTTAAGCCTTTAAACTGAGGAATTCTGGGAGTTGAAGTCCCCAAGTGGTAATCCGAACCCGAACCCTGCCCTAGACCATGACCGAATGAACATGGGTGGCACAGGACTGCTCCCAGCAGTCATTGGGAGGGGTGAACACCCCTCCAATTAAACGCTTCCCCACCCATTGACACCTATAATCAATGAGGGATATTGATTGCCTAGCTTAATTTTTATTCCCTCTTTGCAATCTCCTGGCTGCCGAAATCCAATTTTTTTTCCTCGTTTTCTTGACTCTGTCCAGCCTGCCTGCCCGGTTCGTTTGGGAAGGACTGTGCCACGAAGTGCGACTGTCCCTCGGGGTCTCCTTGCAACCACATCACCGGCCAGTGTGGCTGTCCGCCTGGGTTCACAGGTCACGGGTGCGAACGGCGTAAGTGCGGAGGCTCCAAAAAAAAAAAAAAAAAACCCTCCGATTTTGCACGGATGATAAATGCACCCGGCTCGGATGCTGGCAATTCCTTGATCGCTTTGGAAGAGAAACCGAGTCTGGGAGTTGATCCAAGAGGATTCAATTAATAATAATAATAATAAATCCTCAGCTTTTCAGATGGGCAGCAGGCTCTGACTTCTGCCTGGCAGCTGAATGGGGGGGGGAAAAAAATCAGGAAAATATTGGCAGTGATTTAATTATAAGTTTGTCTCTGTTTTCTCTATTGCCTCTTTTTTCCCCTGCATTCTGTTAAATCCACTTGATTTAACTCTTCTAACTTTCCTCCACTTGGCGGATCCCTTACGAGAGGGATCCTGAGAGAGCATCTCTGTGTGCTAAAATAAAAAATAAAAAAATCCACAGAAAATTAGCAGGTTCAGTTACGAGTGCGAAAAGGGTTGCGTCTTCTACATGGACCCGTTACTCGGAAGTTGGGAAAACACTCGGGGAAGAGCACCCAAGCACCAAGATGTTTCAACTGAAAAAAAGAGATATATTTTGGGGAAGGGGACCTCAGAGGTCATCTAGCCCAACCCCGCAGCTCGGCACGGGTTCCGCTTGGCGGAAAAGAAAAAAAAAGAGTGAGCTAGAATGAAAATTAGGATTCTGTGGGGCAGGAATGTCCACTCTTATTCGCAAGACTGGTGGCCTTCAACTCCCAGAATTCCCCAGCCAGCCGGGAATTCTGGCTGGGGAATTCTGGGAGTTGTAGTCCACAGGTCTTAAAAGTGGCCAAGATTGGAGACTTCTATTTGCACCCTTTTTCCGGAGTCAGAAACGCTGGAGTGCAAATGGGGCTCTCTCCTCTCCCACAGCCTGCCCTCCTGGCACCTTCGGACTGGGGTGCGCACACATTTGCCAGTGCGCTGGTGCGAATCATGACTGCCACCCGGTGAGTGGGAGGTGCCTCTGCGGCCCGGGATACCACGGCAGCGGCTGCAAGCAGAGTGAGTTTACACGCGTGTGTGCGTGCAAACGGGGGGGAAATTTGGGGTGCAATAACGGGAAGGAAGGTGGGGGAGAACCAATGGGGAACTTTTCTTGCAAAGGACTTGGTAGAAGCCCCCAGCAGGAAAGTACAGGTAATCCTCGACTTACGACTGCAATCGAACCTGAAATTTATGTTGCTAAGTGAGAAATTTGTGGGAATTTGGCTCCATTTTACGACTGTTGTTAAGTGAATTGCTGCAGTTAAATGAGTCACGCAGTCGTTAAGGGAATCTGGCTTTCCCCTTGACTTTGGTCGCAAAAGGGGATCACGTGACACCACGCACACCCCCGTGACACTGCGACCGTCATAAATACGAGCCAGTGGCCAAGCGTCTGAATTTTTAATCACGGGACCACGCGGGGATACAACGACGGCCGTAAGTGTGAAAAACAGCCCCAAGTGGCTTTTTTTCCAGTGCCGTTGTGACTTCGGTCACTAAATGAAGCATCGTAAATCAAGGACTACCTGTATTCTACTCCCATGGCAGGGAAAATCCACAAATTTTTTTCAATTTTGCATGCCCAATTTAAATGGCATTTCGTTGAATTTGGATGGGCTGCTCCAAATTATTTTTTCTTTAAAAATAAATTTCGTATTTAAAAATAAGTGTTATTAATTGCCAGTTTCAACTTAAATTAAATCCTAAATTAATCCCTGATTAAACAAACCCTTTGAGTAGCATTTTCTTCCATTTGGTATGGCCACGGTCCTGCTTCAATTGCCCTCCAATAATTGGAAGGGGGGCAGTTTGGGGGAGAAAAAAAGCACGGAGTCCTAGTGTTTGCGGGGGGCTCCTCTGAGATCATCCAGTCCAACCCCTGCGCAATCCAGAATCTAAAAGAGCATTCCTGTTTCAAAGGGTGGGGAAAAAAAGGAAATCATGTGGCGGCCTGTTCCGCCGGCTAACGGTTTGTTTCCATCGCACGGATTGCGTCCTTTTTAGAGTGCCCGTCGGGACGCTACGGGCCGAATTGCGAGAGGTTGTGTCAGTGTAAGAATGGCGGTCGTTGTGAGGCCGCTACGGGGGCGTGCCAGTGTCCGGCTGGATATATCGGCGCCGATTGTAACGTAGGTAAGCCGGCTCTGTACTTCTAGCGCAAAGCCAGCGTAAAATCATATATAAAGCATCGAATCAGTTATAATATTATTATTGTTATTATTACCATTACTGTTACTGGTTAATCTTCAATTTGATTCACAGTCTAGGATTGGTAAAAACATAACAGTTCATGTCCTAACCAAGAACCTAAGAGCTGTTTTTTATTATTATTATTATTATTATTATTATTATTATTATTATTATTATTAATATTGTTGTTGTTGTTGTTGTTGTCATTATTATTGTTCTTGTTACTATTATTATTACTGGTTAATCTTCAATTCAATTTACAGTCTAGGACTCGTAAAATTTAACAGTTAATGTTCTAACCAAGAACCTAAGAGCTGTTTTTATTATTATTATTATTATTATTATTATTATTATTATTATTATTATTATTCATTATCATCTTTTTTATTCATTAAACATGAAACTCAAGTCAACTGAACATTATTATTATTATTATTATTATTATTATTATTATTATTATTATTATCATTATTATTATTACTGGTTAATCCTCAATTAAATTTACAGTCTAGGACTGGTAAAAACATAAATGTTCAAGTCCTAACCAAGAACCTAAAAGCTTTTTTTGTTATTATTATTATTGTTGTTGCTGTTGTTATTCTTATTTTATTTTGTCACATTGTCTGTAATGCGTTGGTCTAAAGTCCAGTTTGTCTGCTTTAGACCTGCTTCTAACCACAGATCGGGGGATGTCACGGGGGATCGAGAACCCCCCCCCCGGCCATTTGACAGGGCCACCTCAAGGTCATTATGACTTTCCCTTCCAGCTTGTCCGAGGGGACGTTATGGGACCGACTGCGCCCTTCCCTGTCCATGTGGCGAAAATGTCCCGTGTCACCCGGTGTCCGGTTCCTGCCTTTGTCCACCGGGCAAATCCGGTCCTGGGTGCGAAAACGGTGAGTCGCTTCAAATGGATACCCTCCCGAAAAAACCCGCTCGGTTTTCGTTTTACTTGGGAGCACGTAATATGCGCCCTTGATGGCGGAAGGGGGCTTTCCGGCTTGGGAAGTCAACAGAAGCCACTTTGGATCTGGGGTCCTCGCATGGTTTGGCCCATCTCGCAGGGCTGTGGTGTCGATCCTGCCGTGGTCACCCATTTCGTAAGCACAGAGGGAGATTTGGGCCCGCCTCGCAGGGGTGTCGCGTGAGCACAAAGCAGCAATAATGGGAGCTGAGTGTTTTGACAGACAAACAGGGAACTCAGGTTGAAATCTACCCTTCCAAGTGAAGGATTCCGGTGCATTAGGCATTAAGCGGGGGGCTTCCTTAGATGTTTTTGGGCCGTTTGCGTTCCGTGATCGAGAGCCGCATCCGACCCACGGTTTTTTGGGGTCAGCTTGTCCCGGTTTGCTTCTGCAACAGACTGCCCCGCCGATCGTTACGGGTTCAACTGTAGCCAGACCTGCGCTTGTCAAAATGGGACCATTTGCATGCCAGAAGATGGATCCTGCCTTTGTGGGCTCGGATGGACCGGGATCTGGTGCGAAAAAGGTGAATAGGATAAATCCTGGTTTACATCTTTATAGATTCCTGTCTCCTGGAGTTCCGCTGGACATAGAAATAGATTGGGTTTTAGATTTTGGCAGTGGTTGAATCTTGGTTTATGTCAGTATGGATTCTTGTTTCCTGGAGTTCCACTGGTCAATCCACTTCATTTTTGGTAGTGGCTTGTTTGTTATCTAATTCCTTTATCACAAATTTATCATTTTTCTCCATATCTTATTATTTCATATAATAATCTCCATATCTTATTATTGTTTGTTATTTAATTCCTGAATGTTTCATTACCAGACTAGATAAGATCATCTGCAAGATTTTTCCCCCCCCCCCTATTCCACTGATTACGTTACCAAGACTGGCAACGAAATGTTTGGGGAACTAAATGGTAACAAGCTCGGAGAGCAAACCATTGCCAAAAAGGAAATGGATTGTCCGGTGGAACTCCAGGAGACAGAAATCTGTAAAGACCTAAACCAGGATTCAAACCACTGCCAAAATCTAAAAACCCGAGCGGTTTCTATTTTTTCTATTATTTCAAAACCCGCTTCCTTGCTTAAACCAGCATTTTCCCAACCTTGGCAACTTTAAGATGGGTGGATTTCAACTCCCAGAATCCCAACACGTGAGGGAGAATCAGTGGAATAAACCTTCAGATATGTAATATAAAGAGAAATTCTCTACCCCCGCCACCCCCCAGAGTGCCCTCCGGGGAAATATGGTGCCAACTGTCAGCTGAACTGCACTTGCCAAAACAATGGGACCTGCGATCCGGTGACCGGGATCTGTCGGTGCGGGAAAGGCAGTTACGGGAACCGATGCAAACACGGTAAGCCTGCAACGATTTTGTCCGCTATTTTTTAAACAATTGTTTTACAAAGTTTACAATTTTGTACAACTTTTACAAAACTTTACGAATTTTCATTTGGATTTCCCACCTTTCAGCCTGTCCGGCTGGATTCTACGGGATCGCCTGTCGAGAACGATGCGGCTGCCAAAACGGCGCCTCGTGCGATCCGGGATCCGGGGACTGTCTCTGTCGTCCAGGTTTTCACGGCCGTTACTGCGAAAAAGGTTCGTGGAATTCCCGCGACTCTCCGAAGTTAGCTAGGATGCGATGCTTAAATCCTGGCTAAGCGCTCTTTTTTTTTTTCAAAACTTAAAACGAGTAACTTCTCGTTTGCTCTTCTTTTTTTTCCTCTTCCCTCCGTGCGCCTTCTTCCTTTTGTATCGTGCCTTTTTGGGCCATCGGAGGCAAAAATGGTTTTTTTTTTTAGCGGTTTAGCATTTTATATATTTTTTTAAGCATTTTAATTCTATCAGTCTAGGATTCAGGGGGCTTTGCAGCTGGGTCCCCATCGACATGAGGAACATCATGTGGGGAAATTTGGATTCTCAGTCCCGTTTAGCACTGGGAATTCCCTGGCTGACCCTTGAGTCCATCCTTCTCTCTTGGCTCAGCCTACCTGGCAGGGTTGTTGTATGGGAAAATAGGATCTCCCTACGAATGCCGTCTTGAGCTGCTGAATGAAGAGAGAGAGATAAACGTCGCGGATTAAGGCCTGGCAATGCTTGTAAGTTTTCGCAGCCTTGAGATGGAAGTTGGAAGCGATAAGAGCAACCGGACGCATTTAAAACCACGAGCAAAATCAAAAGTTTTCCCCAAATTTGTGAGGAGTTGGTAGGGTGTAAAATATTTCTCAGACGCTGCCCCAGGGTTTTTGAGAAGAACTGCAACTTGGATTTTAGTAGATGTTAAAAAAGCAAATAACTTAAACGTTTTTTTTAAAGTTATTTGCCATTTGATATTTGAAAGTATTAAAATAATTATATTTTAAAATAATAAAGATCTCAGGGGCTGCCCCAAAGAAGAGGGAGTCAAGCTTTTCTCCAAAGCACCTGAAGGCAGGACAAGAATTAATTAATTAGCAATTTTATGATGTTTGTGTGTCTATATTTTTCTTGACTGTACACCGCCTTGAGTCCTACGGGAGAAAGGCGGTATAGAAATATAATAATAAATAATAATAAACAAGAAGCGACGGGTGGAAACTAATCAAGGAGAGAAACAACTTGGAACTAAGGAGAAATTTCCAGAAAGTGGGAACAATTAACCTGTGGAACTCCTTGCCTCCAGAAGTTGTGAATGCTCCAACACTGGAGGTTTTTAAGAAGAGACTAGACAGTTGCTTGTCTGGAATGATATAGGGCTTCCTGTCTGAGCAGGGGGTTGGACTAGAAGACCTCCAAGGTCCCCTCCAACTCAGTTATTCCGTATTCTCTATTTTTCTTTCTTTCTTTCTTTCTTTCTTTCTTTCTTTCTTTCTTTCTTTCTTTCTTTCTTTCTTTCTTTCTTTCTTTCTTTCTACTTTTTCCCCTCTTTTTAGCTTTTGGATGCTTTATTTCCAATTACACTGACTTTTGTCCGGAAAGCGGGATGCAGTCATTTCAAATACAAGCAGCAAGTATTAAAATAGCTCATAAAAATGGCATCGCCTTTTCGGTTACAGGCTGCGACGCAGGGAGGTACGGAATAAAATGCCAACGGGTGTGTGATTGCGAAGGCAAAGCCCCGTGCGAGCCCTCCACGGGCCGTTGTCTCTGCCCTCCGGGGAAAATGGGAGACAAGTGTGACCTTGGTGAGTGTGCAAATGGATCAATGGAGAGAACAGTTGCAATTGTATGCGGGGCCAGCGGGGGGGGGGAGAGGAAATGCAATGAGAACGATTGACCAGTGGAACTCCTTGCCACCAGAGGTTGTGGTGCTTTATGACTGGAGGTTTTTAAGAAAAGACTGAACAGCCACCTGCCAGGGGGTCGGACTAGAAGACCTCCAAGGTCCCTTCCAGATTCTATTCTGTTCTGTTCTATTCTATTCTATTCATTTCCAATTTCAATTATTCTATTCTATTCTATTCTATTCTGTTCTATTCTATTCATTTCCAATTCCAATTATTCTATTCTATTCTATTCAATTCTATTTTCTATTCTATTCTATTCATTTCCAGTTTCAATTATTCTTTTCTATTCTATTCTATTCTATTCTATTCATTTCCAGTTTCAATTATTCTTTTCTATTCTATTCTATTCTATTCTATTTCTATTCATTTCCAATTTCAATTATTCTATTCTATTCTATTCTATTCTATTCATTTCCAATTCCAATTATTCTATTCTATTCTATTCAATTCTATTTTCTATTCTATTCTATTCATTTCCAGTTTCAATTATTCTATTCTATTCTATTCTATTCTATTCTATTCTATTCATTTCCAATTCCAATTATTCTATTCTATTCTATTCAATTCTATTTTCTATTCTATTCTATTCATTTCCAGTTTCAATTATTCTTTTCTATTCTATTCTATTCTATTCTTGTTCTCTTCTATTTTCTCTTCTATTTTATTCATTTCCAATTTCAATTATTCTATTCTATTCTATTTTATTCTATTCTATTCTCTTTTCTATTCTCTTTTCTATTCTCTTTCTATTCATTTCCAGTTTCAATTATTCTATTCTATTCATTTCCAGTTTCAATTATTCTATTCTATTCTATTCTATTCTATTCATTTCCAATTCCAATTATTCTATTCTATTCTATTCAATTCTATTTTCTATTCTATTCTATTCATTTCCAGTTTCAATTATTCTATTCTATTCTATTCTATTCTTGTTCTCTTCTATTTTCTATTCTATTCATTTCCAATTTCAATTATTCTATTCTATTCTCTTTTCTATTCTCTTTTCTATTCTTTCTATTCATTTCCAGTTTCAATTATTCTATTCTATTCATTTCCAGTTTCAATTATTCTATTCTATTCTATTCTATTCTATTCATTTCCAATTCCAATTATTCTATTCTATTCTATTCAATTCTATTTTCTATTCTATTCTATTCATTTCCAGTTTCAATTATTCTTTTCTATTCTATTCTATTCTTGTTCTCTTCTATTTTCTATTCTATTCATTTCCAATTTCAATTATTCTATTCTATTCTATTCTATTCTCTTTTCTATTCTCTTTTCTATTCTCTTTTCTATTCTATTTCTATTCATTTCCAGTTTTAATTATTCTATTCTATTCATTTCCAATTTCAATTATTCTATTCTATTCTATTCTATTCTATTCTATTCTATTCTATTCTATTCTATTCTATTCTATTCTATTCTTGTTCTCTTCTTGTTCTCTTCTCTTTTCTCTTAATTCTATTCTATTATTCTATAAAGTAAATTTTTCTTCACATTTCCCAAGAAGCCCAGAGCAGATCCACTCAGCACAAAAGGCGTGGAATAAATTAGAGGATCTGCGACTTATTTGTATTGTTGTACAGCTCTTGTGATGCTGTTGAGGTTTAACACGCATTTAAAAAACAAACAAGCCTGAGATTATCTATTGGAAAAATGTCTAAAAACAGAAGTGGTTGGGACAGACTAAATGCCCTCTAAAGGACCCTTTAGAAGTCCAGACAGCTGGATTAGGGAATCGAGGGTGAGTCGTTTTGCAAGTCCTAAAATCAGAAGTTGGGAAGACAAGCCACACCAGGTTTGCATACGGAATTTAACCCTTCGCTTTCGATGCCTCCTGCAAAATCCAGGTTGCCAGCTTGGAAAATTTGGTCCGGATTGTTCTCAGAATTGCAAGTGTTCCGTGGCTAACGCATTTTGTGACGCCCAGAACGGACACTGTGTGTGTCTTCACGGATATGTAGGAACGACGTGTCGAGAAGGTAGGTCGGGCTGACGGGCGAGCGGTCGCAAGAACCAGAAAGACAAATTTAAAACCCTTTCCCCTGAAAAGCTAGCTTTCTCGGTGCAGGGAGCCCATCAGCGGTGGGGTTCACATTTTGTTACCACTGTTTTGCCCCGCGTGCATGCACCCAGCCTCAAAATACTACCTATTTGCCCGAACCAGTAGTTAAAAATGCTTTAAAAAAGTAAAAAAAAGGTTCCGAGGATCGTGGGCACAGCTGATTGTCGATTGTCTGAAGCTTTTTTTTTTTTTTTTACTTTTTTAAAAGTATTTTTTACTATCTATTCACCCGAACTGGTAAAAAAATGCTTTAAAAAAAGTGAAAAAAAAGGTTCTGACGATCAGCTGTGACAATCAGCTGTGCCCGCGATCGTCGGAACCTTTCTTTCTTTTCTTTTTTTTTTTTACTTTTTTAAAGCATTTTTTTTTACTACCGGTTCGGGCGAATAGGTAGTAAAAAAAATGCTTTAAAAAAGTTTAAAAAAAAAGTTCCAAGGATCGGGCGGCACAGCTGATTGTCACAGCTGATCGTCGGAACCTTTTTTTAAAAAAAACTTTTAAAAAAAGTTTTTAAAAAGTTGGCCACGCCCACCCAGTCACATGACCCTCCCCACCAAGCCACGCCCACAGAACCGGTAGAGAAAAATTTTGAATTTCACCACTAGCTGGGGCAGGTGGGCAGCAGCAGTGGGTTGCTCCCGGTTTGTAAGAACCGGTAGTAAAACCGGCAGGAGGCTCCGCCCACTGACCCAGATGTCATCAGGAAGCTTCTGTGCATGCGCAGAAGAGAGCACGCCCGGCCTCGTTGCGAAACGGTAGTAAAGGTAAGTAGAACCCACCCTTGATCTCCGCTACCAGTTCGGGCGAATTAGTCCAAACCGGCTGAATACCAGCTCTGGAGCCCATGTGTAATAAAAGCCCTTCCTGGGGGCATTTAATGCAGAACTGGCTCCTTAGGATCTCTTGAGGTCCTACTTCTGTGCCCTGGAAGGTTGAATTAAACTGTTTTTAATTGCTTTGGTTTATATGTTTACTTCCGCCATGTTCTCATCCTACGCTAAATAAACAAACACTTGATTTAATGTTTTTTTTACACATTTCTATCAAAAAGACGCTCGCTGGCTTGCCCCAAAATAAAACCAGAAAGTTGCACCCCATCCTTCTTTGCTCCAGAATTTTTTTTTTTAAAAAAACATCCCCCTCTAGTCTAGCTGACATCTTTGGCATTTCCTGGTGGTCTCCCATCCCCTCAAGCATCTTTACTGCTGCGAAAACCAGCCAAGCGAGTTAACATGGTTTGACCCTGGTGGAAATTTATTATTTTTATTCTTTTCAAAAGGAGGCCCGCCTCAACTGATGGCCAACTCAAGGCTAGAAGCCGGACACAGTGAGTAGGTTTCTTCATATAAAACAATAATTTAATTAATGAGCAAGATGGGAGAAAGATAGATGAGGTTTAACTTAATTATTTGCAGGGAGGGAAGGGGTAACTCAAACAGATGTAGAGCTTTGCACCAAATTAATAAAATAATTAATCAGTGGAACCACTTGCCACCAGAAGTTCTGAATGCTCCAACACTGGAGAGAAGAAGAGATTGGACAGCCACTTGTCTGAAGTGATGTAAGGTTTCCTACCTAAGCAGGGGGTTGGACTAGAAGACCTCCAAGGTCCCTTCCAACTCGGTTATTCTATTCTATTCTAAATTAAGTGTTAAAAAAAATAGGTGGCATAATTATCTCAGCTAGAGCATTTAGTAGGCAGAAATAAAATTGATTTAGCCAGTAGCAATTTAATTTTTAGCCCGCCTTTCAAACCTTCTCTCTCTTTCTTACACACAGAAATGTACTTTTAAATCCCTTTTACATACCATTTCAAAATCCAGATCCGGAAGGTTTTTGGTCGTTTTTTCCTCCCTGAGAAGTTAGCTTTCTACATGCGGGGAAGACTTCCAAATCAAAACGTGGAAGCATCCAATGGAATGGCTCAGCTGGTCCAATGCCTAATTGCTGTATTTTTTTTTCCCTTGCAGGTTTGACGAAACGATAGATATTTGCTCCAGAGAGAAGGTTACAAGGACGCTAATAAAATTCAGAATTTAGCCAACGTTTAGCTCACATTTGTGGTTTGGAGGGGGGGGGAACCTACATTCGGTGTATAAGACGCACCTGAATTTTCACCCTCTTTTGGGGGGGAAAAAGTATGTCTTATACTCCGAAAAATACGGTAATCTTTTTTGACAACTTTGTGCACAATTGCAAGACTCAGTTCAAGGATTTCTGGAGAGAAAAATTGGTTAATTTGGAACAAACATTTCAGGCAATTTTTGAGGGCGTGCAATGCCTGGTGTTATTTTTATTGTTTTTTGCAGATCGAGTGCAGAATGAACACAATTTCTCCCCCTTTTTGTGTTTATCTCTCTCCCCGCAAACAACTCATTGTATAAAAGGGCTAAGTATATACTGCCTTGTATCCAAAAAGAATTATGATTTTGTTATGTTGCTGTGATATTTATGTTCGAAACTGAAGCTAAGTGAATTTTGAGGTCCCTTTATTTTTAAATAAAATGAAGTAAAATTCCAGGGGAATATTTGCAGTTGATTGATCTCTGATATTGCTGTCAATTATTTTTTACCTTATATCTGTGCGTCCGCAGATTACTAGAAAAATCTGGAGAGAGTGATGATGATGATGATGATTACTACTACTACTACTATAAAATTAACAGGCAAAAGATTTAGGAAGTAACAGAAAATAAGCAAAATGCTTTTAAGTTCTGAATTTTGGCAGTGAGGACCTGTTTGAAAAATTGGAAAGTTTACTGATAAAAAGAAAGTTTTGCCAATAAAAGAAAAAAAAAACTCAGTGTAAAACCAAACTACCTTGCTAATTTTTTGAAAAAAATCTGCCGGAACAAATCCGAACTGAGCAACCTTGTCTGCTTCTAACAATCACTTTTTGCTACATTTCGTTCAGAAATCCTTGGTTAAAAATCTGTAAAATTTTATCAATGTTGTTGTAATTTTGAATAGTCACTGAATGGTTGAAAATCTAGGATGATCTGTAACGTTTTTAAGCCCTTTTATAACAGGGTCCTGTATTCTCTTTGTTCCAATTTTCTTTATAGGTTATACAGAATAACAGAGTCGGAAGGGACCTTGGGAGGTCTTCTAGTCCAACCCCAATTTCCTCTCAGGAATTCCATTGTTTGAGAATTCTGGGAGACCCTCAAATATCCTAAATCCAGTGGTGGGATTCAGCCGGTTCGGGACGGTTTGGGGGAACAGGTTGTTAAATTGATGGCTGGCCCCACCCCTCCCTGCCCCATCCAGGAGTCCCCACGCGCCCCATTTTGGCTCCCAGGTAAGTGCAGGGAGGCCTACTAGGCCCAAAATGGGGCGCGGGGGAGTGGTATGTCCCCCCCCCGTGGCCCGTTTTTGCTCCCAGGTGGGAGTAGGAGGCCGAGTGCTGCCTATCATACCCCTGGCCACGCCCACCATGGCCACGCCCACCCATCTGGTCATTAGGGCAGAGAACTGGTTGTTAAATTATTTGAATCCCACCACTGCCCAAGTCCCAAACACCCCAGAAATATTATTTGTGCGTTCCCTTCGAAAAGGGAGACCTTTCGTTCTGCAATCTTCACCAAAAGTCAGTGCTCGAGCGGGTAATGCAAGAATAAGAGTCGTACCACATGGAAAAAAACCCCCACAAATCCCCCTCCCCCTTGTTTTATTCGAGGAATATTTAGGAAAAATAACAACACAACTCACACCCAACGGTGTGAGTAGAAAGGAGAAGAGAAATCAAGTCACAGAGAGTTGTATAACTTTGGAGTCATTGAACGGTTTACGGCTGAAAGGAAAAGGAGAATTATGTACAAGATTAAACATCGGGGACCTTAGAACGGAGGCCGTTCTGGGAATATTAATTAAAGGAACCCCTGAGGAATTATGGGGGGGGGGAAAGGGAGCAGATGAAAACATCACGAGTCTTAAAAATCCATCGTAAAAATTACTCTGTTCCCTGGTTTTTTTTAAAAAGAAAAATCTATAAAAAGGGCAGGATTCAATCCAACGGCTGGCAGTTGCCGACCTCTTTGCAGCTTTTCCAATCCAGCTGGATTTTAGGCAGTGGATTTTGCTACGATCCGATTTATTTAAAAAAGAAAAGACCAGCGTCTCTGTTCGAGCCAGGAGGAACGGATGCGGTCCGGTATCCGGATTTGCAACTCCCTGGCCCTTAAAAAGTACCTTCCGGTGGCTCTGGGATCCGAGCGGGTTGAGACGGGACCCACTCCGTCGTCACACGTCGGTCTCGATGCGCAACCGTTCCAGGCGCTGCACGTTGCGTTCGACGGCGTTGCGGTTGGTGATTTCCTGGGCGCAGGCTTGTGGGAACCAGCCCTTCTCTCCGTCCCGCAGACGCTCCCCCAAATACCAGCCTGGAAGAAGATGGAGAAGGGATTAAGAGGTCATCCAAAGGTGCTTTAAAAAAAAAAAAGAGGCAACTGGATTTTCTTGTTTTTCTTTGAAGACATTTCGCATCTCATCCAAGAAGCTTCTTCGGCTCTTTTGTTTTTCTTTGAAGAAGTTTTGCTTCTCATTCAAGAAGCTTCTTCGGATATTTTGTTTTTCTTTGAAGAACTTTCGCTTCTCATCCCAGAAGCTTCTTCAACTCTTTTGTTTTTCTTTGAAGGAGTTTTGCTTCTCATCCAAAAAGCTTCTTCAACTCTGAGCTCTGAGCTGAAGAAGCTTCTGGGATGAGAAGCGAAACTTCTTCAAAGAAAAACAAGAAAGTCCAGTTGCCTCTTTAAAAAAAACACCTTTAGGACAACCATGATGTGGATGATGGAGAATCTCCATAGACAATCAACAGGTTAAAAAAAAAATAATATTGAATTTTTGCTGAAGGATGTGACTCCCAGTGTAGCAAGCATAACGGATAAAAATATTATTCTGGGTTTAAAAAAAAAAAAAAGAATGAATGAATTTTTCCTGCACAATTGGGGTCTTTCTATAGCCACTCACCCACTTCCTGATTCAGGATAAGGACGACGTCGGACTGCTGGAGTGAAATCTCATCCGCCTGCTTGGCCAGATAGGCTCTGGTGATCTCTACCTGTTGGAGTGCTGGACGGAAAGAGAGAAAACACACTTAAAAGCGCGGCCTAATGCTGGACAATTTAATAATATTTTTTTTAAAAAAATGTGTGCCAAAGACTCTGAAAGGAACAGCTCGTTTTTTAAAAAAAGACTCACTGATGGAAGACACGTTCCTAGCATTAAATCAAGATTTGGAATATAGAATAAGAGTTGGAAGGGACCTTGGAGGTCTTCTAGTCCAACCCCGTGCTCAAGCAGGAGACCATTTCAGACAAGTGGCTGTCCAGTCTCATAAAAACCTCCAGTGATAGAGCAACTACAACTTCTGGTAGCAAGTTGTTCCACTGGTTAATTCTTGTCACTGTCAGGAAGTTTCTCCTTAGTTCCAGGTTGCTTCTCTCCTTGATGAGTTTCCATCCGTTGCTTCTTGTCTTGCTTTCGAGTGCTTCTAAGTATAAGTGGACCCCCTCTTCTTTGGGGCAGCCCCTTAGATATTGCCCTCAGAAGTTGCCGGTGCTAAGGAGAAACTTCCTAACAGTGAGTGCAATCAATCAATGGAACAGCCTGCCACCAGAAATTGTAGGTGCTCCATCACTGGAGGCTGTTAAGAAGAAACTGGACAGCCATCTGTCTGAGGGTCTCCTGTATCAGCAGGGAGTTGGAGTAGAAGACTTCCAAGGCCCCTTCCAGCTCTATTCTGGTTCTGAAAAGCATCAGCATAGATAGATAGATAGATAGATAGATAGATAGATAGATAGATAGATAGAGGTGGGTTCTACTTACCTTTACTACCAGTTCGCAATGGGAACACATACACAGAAGCTTCTGCACATGTGCAGATCACCGATGATGACATTGTGGTGGGTGGGTGGAGCTTCCCGCCGGTTTTACTACCGGTTCTATAGAACCGGACCGAACTGGGGGCAACCTACCACTGATATAGAGATAGATAAATAGATAGATAGATAGATAGATAGATAGATAGATAGATAGATAGATTAGATAAAATAGATAGATGATTGATAGATAGTAGAGATAGTAGATATAGTTGATAGATGATAGATATATCAGATAGATATAGATATATTAGAGAGAGAGAGAGAGAGATTAGATAGATGATAGATAGTAGATAATAGATATAGTAGAGAGAGATAGAAGATAGATATTAGATGATAGATGACAGAGATAGAGATAGAGATAGACAGATAGATGTTAGATGATAGAGATATATTAAAGAGAGATAGATGATATAGAGAGATAGAGATATATTAGAGATAGAGAGATTAGATAGAGATTAAATAAAATAGATAGATGATAGATAGTAGATAGTAGAGACAGTAGATATAGTTGATAGATGATAGATAGATATATCAGATAGATAGAGATATATAGATAGAGAGAGAGAGATTAGATAGATGATAGATAGTAGATAATAGATATAGTAGAGAGAGATAGTAGAAGATAGATGTTAGATGATAGATGATATAGATATATTAGAGATATAGATGTTAGATGATAGATGATATAGATAGATATATTAGAGATAGAGATAGATGTTAGATGATAGATATTAAAGATAGAGATAGATATATTAGAGATAGAGATAGAGAGATGTTAGATGATAGAGAGATAGATGATAGATAGATAGATAAATAGATAGAATTTAAATGTGATGAGTGCCCAGTAGGAGGAGCATGGAGCCTGTTTTTCTACGATGGAGGCCGCTCTCTCTCTCTCTCACATATACACACACATTCCTCTGTTTAAATCCTGAGAACAAAAGGTCAGGAACATTTTCTGAACGTCCCAGAACAACACAATCCTTCTCACACTCCCATTTCGTCCCGCAGGGAACGGATCCCCAGGGCCCGGAAGTCTCTCTCTCTCTCTCTCTCTCGCACATGTGCCAATTTTTTTTTATTTATTTTTTTGCAAACACGAAATTCTTCAGAGCAGCTTTCCAAATTCTTTTGCTCCCTTTTAATTTGGACAGAGTGGTTTGGCCGAGCGATGAAAAGAGACCCAAACAGCTGCAGTTGAACCTCTGGAGCCCTTTTCAGAGTAAATCTCCTGATCCTTAAAAAAAAAAGGATCTTAGCATCACCAGAGACGGGGAAATTGTGTTACACTCGGCGCCAGAAATGACTGCAAATGTGCAAGTTTTGGCTCTCGGGAGTCCGTAAGCCACCATTGATGGTTTGTTCGGCTTTGGTCGGTTTCCCACAAGCTGTGGTTTTAATACAGTGCGACAGGTGAGGCCAGATGTAGGTGAAAAGTGCATAATGGCTCAGAACACACGGATTAGGAAGAGAAAAAAAAAACATTGCATTTTATTTTGCAAATGGATCATTTTCTTTTTCCCTGCTGGGCACCGTAAGACTAAAATTTGGGATTTTTTTTTGTTTCTTACCTCCTTTCTCTGCTGTGCTGGTTTCTTTTTCTTCTCGGTGCATTAAGGCGCTGATCCATCGGGCCCTGTCGCTTCTGCACGGAGCGGAAAGTGGGTTTTTGTGAGCGGGTCCGAATTAAAATTAAAACCCTAAATTTCACGACGTTCTCCAATTTGGATCCCCGATTTGGGAGGGAAAAAAATCTGGAAGATTTCCCTCTCTTCCCCCCCCCGCCCCCCGAATTCAGAATAACGTCTACCATTAAGGCAGTGTCTCAAATCGACACTTCGAAGTTCAACTTCCTCATCTGCTCTGGGATCTCTTAGTGGTCTTCTATCCATGTACAAAACCAGGCTTAGCTTTCCCGAAATACGAGCCGCCCAATCCAGTGGTGGGATTCAGATAATTTAAAAACCGGTTCTCTGCCCTAATGACCGGCTGGGTAGGCGTGGCTGGATGGTCATGTGACTGGAAGGGAGTGGCTACCTCGACATCACTCACGTCGAGGGGCACTTCAACTTCTCCAGCCTCTCCTCTCCTCGCCATGCCTGGCCCCACCTCGCCCCTCCTCTCCCAGCCCCTCCTCGTCACACTCATCTACTCGCTGCCCCGCCGGGTAAGCAGCACGCTGGACGGGCGAGCAGGTGGGCAGTGAGGCGAGTGGGGGCTGGGAGGGGAGGGGCAGGGTGGGGCAGGGCGAGACAAGCTATTCAGACGGTTCGCCGAACTGCACAAAACATTAGCTACTGGTTCTATTGAACCTGTGCGAACCGGCTGAATCCCACTACTGGCCCTATCTCTCCGTAAGATGTCAAAACGAAAAACCCGAGCCAATCTCAGTTTAATGGACTGATCCTTGGTAACCCAGGGCCCCAAATAATCGAGGTTTAAGGTGTGAAGCGCTGAGAAGGAAGGAAGAGTTTTTGGGTTCTGTGCCTCTCCGTTGGTGACTCTGGCGGGGAGCACAATGGATCGATGGAACCTCCCTATTCCAGAGAAGTCCAACTTGGAAGTGCAGTTATTAAAAGGAGGCAATGGAGGGTCTGTGACTCTTCCTAAGCCCAAAGTAACAGAATAACAGGGTTGGAAGGGACTTTGGAGGTCTTCTAGTCCAACCCCCTGCTCAAACAGGAGAAGTGATGTCATTTTAGACAAATAGTTGTCCAATCTCTTCTTGCAAACGTCTGGAGGCAAGCAAATCAATCAATCAATCAATCAGAATAGAGCTGGAAGGGATCTTGGGAGATCTTCTAGTCCAACCCCACCATCCCACTGATTAATTGTTCTAACTGGGTGGGGAAATAGGGTCCCCCAATTTCTCAAGGCTATCAAATGGGATTTTAAGGAGGGGCAGAAATTAAAGGGCCCAACGAGTGAAAAACTTAAAAATCTTCCAATTTCACAACTCTGAATTCCTAAACAAACCACGGCTAGGGACATGGTGCCCCCAGTATCCTGGAGACTACAGTGCCCATATTTCATTTGCTATCTGTTCATGATGAGTTCGATCCTAGATAGAGGCAGATATTTCCCTTTCTGGGCACAATGAGAATATATCTGCCGAACAAAGCTCCTCATTGGAGACAGGAAAGGCATCTGGCCAGGAAACACTCAGCTCCATTTAGTTGCCCCGATTCCACCCCACAAGAGATTACGGGGTCATTAAAAAAAAAAATCTGTTCACGATGAGTAACCCATCTCAACTTCCTCTTTGGGTCCGTTTCCCAAGTGACCTGATTCGAACTCAAGGCCTCCCTCTCGTTCTCGAAAGAGGGGAATGTTTCGGGCTTCCGATGAGACACCCCCTTATCCCTGCCGTGGGAAAAAGACACGTTCCCCCTTGGCACTGCAAGAGAGGGGAAAAGAGGCAGTTTCGGCAAACAGGCGGAGAACTGTTTCAGCACCGGTCAGTTGCCGACTCTTTTCTCGCTCGGAATAATACTCACCGGGATTCTGCAGCCAGGACGACTTCCTCCGGCTTGCCTTCGCTGTCCTTTCGCAAAGTGAGACGGAAGAGGTGACCGCCGCGTCCGAGGCTGGTCGGACTGTCCGGGGTTTTGATTTTCTCGACCGAGAGATGTTCCAACATGGAGTAGGTGAGGACGGCGTAGCTCTCCTCGCTTGACCCAGAAGAGGAAATAAAAAATAATAAAAATAAAAAAAGGGAAAGGAGTTGAATGACGGACGCAAAAGGATTTTACAAAGGATTTTACAAATCCTTTTACAAAGGATTGTAAAACCGAAGCTTTTCTCTAAGAGGGAAGAGGGGGATTCTGGGAGTTTTTCCACGCACAGCATTCTGGGAAATGAAGTCCACGCAGGGAGGGGAGAAAGAACAACAGACGAGTGTGCAAAGAAACAGAAAAATATTGATTCGAGTTTTCCTCCAACTTTTGCAAGCTCGCAAGCCAGCATCGTAGACAAACCAATGTTTGTTGTCGTCCCAGAGACCAAATTATTTAAGGAATTTGATGTTCTCTTATGACACGATCCTTTTCTTATCTCTGGTCTGGCATATTTAAAATGTTTTAAGTCCAAAACTGCCTTCAACTTCCTGCTCTAAAGTCTCAGGACAGAACGGACGGTCATGCTAAATCCAGCAAGAGGATTAAAAACGCAGTAAAAATGTATATATTTGGATTTTTTTTTTTAAAAGTACATTTCCCAGGGACAGGAAATAAGTGGCGGATTTTTTTTAAAAAAGAGTTTTGCATTTGGAAAAAGATGGCAAAAATCAACCCTTTGAAAACAATACTGCTTGGAAAGGGGTTATATATAAACCTCCAATTTTATGTGGGAGAAAATCTGAATAACCAGAGACCTACATACAAATATATATATATATATATATATATGTAAGTTATTATTAACTTACATAATGTAATATTAACTATACGCACACACACACACACATATATATATATTAATTAGTGGCCAAAATTGTGGAAACTTTTTGGGAAAAGTGTATTTTCTAAAACCAGCTAATAACACCACTTTTTTTTTTTTTTTTTGGAGTAGTACCATAAAATTCTATTTCAACAGACAGATAATTTAATCAAGAATGTCATGCCATAACTTTTAGGAAGGAATTGCTATTAGAAGAGCAGTTACAGTATAAAGAAGACAAGTGAAACCCATAGAAAAAAACGAGATACACAAAAATAATTTAATAAAATTTAAATTCAACAAACATCTAAAATAAATTCGACCGATAAATACGGGTAGTCCTCGAGTTACGCCCAACATTTCTGTTGCTAAGCGAGACAGTTAACTGAGTTTTGCCCCGTTTTACGGCCTACTTTGTTACGGTTGCTAAGTGAAGCCCTGCGGTTGTTAAGTTACGAACACCGTCGTTGAGTGAATCTGGCTTTTCCCCATTGGACTTTGCTTGTTAGGTCGCAAAAGGAGACACTGTGACCGTCATAAGTATGAGTCGGTTGCCAAGAGCCTGAATTTTGGGGGGGCTGCAATGGTCGTAAGCGTGAAAAAACGGTCATAAGTAACTTTTTTTCAGTGTCGTCGCTTCGGACGGTCACTAAACGAATTGTTGTAAGCCGAGGACTAACTGGAAATAAATTTGCTTAGTTTTTTTTGTGGTTTTCTTTCTTTTTTTTTTTTTTACCATTAACTTACCACAAATTTAGAAAATATTATTATTATTATTATAATAGATTAACGATCAATGGATGCGCAGGGAGAAATAGAAATAAAATCAAGGATTTCGTCGCGTTCACCTTTTTTTCTTGGTGATGATCAGGACGTCGTTGAAGACAAAGAGGTAACAGATTCCTCGCCCGGATCCCTTCCGGAAGATCCCGCCGTCTTCGGTTGGAGGGAGGGAGACCTCGCCCCTTTTCAAAAGCCAGCGGGACGTTGAGATCAATGGGAAGTTCTGAAAGAGGCAGAAGGTTGAGAACCGTGGAGCTCAGAAGTGGACACCTAAAATGATCCGCAGAGACCATAAAACATAGAATCAGCTGGAAGGGACCTCGGAGGTCTTCTAGTCCAACCCCCTTCTCAAGCAAGAGACCCTTTATCATTCCAGACAAATAGCTGTCTCATCTCTTCTTAAAAACCTCCAGTGATGGAGCACCCACAGCTTATGGTGGCAAGGAGTTCCACTGGTTAACTGTTCTTACTGTTAGGAAATTGCTCCTTAATTCTAGGTTGCTTCTCTCCTTGATGAGTTTCCATCCCTCGTTTCTTGTCCTGCCTTCAGGTGCTTTGGAGATTAAATGGACCCCCTCTTCTTTGGGGCAGCCCCTCAAATATCGGAAGGATGCTATCTTGCATGCCTTTGAGGCCCCCTCCCACTGCCTCCCCTACATTTCGAACTCATTCCCTCCTCCCTCGTTTTTTTTTCTTTTTTGGGCTATGAGTGAGGTTTGGGAAGCGAGCCAAGCTGCAGCCATGGATATTTTCCTTCGAAGAACCTCTCAGGTGGGAGATCTCACCTTGACTTTGCCAAAATCCAGCTGGTTCTGCAAGCTGCACATCTGTTCGGTCCTTTCCATGGTGTGAGCTCCCTCGTTGCACTTCTTCACGAGCTGGAGAGACAAACAAAAGCACCGAAGGATGGATGGAAAGGATTTGCTCGAACCCGAACCCCAGACCAGAGGAGGAGCTTAAAAATGGCCCAGAATCTCCGAGAAAAAGGAGCAGAAACCACATCTCATCCAATCCGATGGAACGATGGCAAGATGCAGGAAGTCCTCGTTTTACGACGGTTCGTTTACCGACCGTTCAAAAAGTTAATGTGTGAATCGATGAATGCAGGAAGTCCTTGCCTTACGACAGTTCATTTAGTGACCGTTCGAAGTTACGAAGGCACCGAAAAAAGGGACTTTTTTTTTCACACTTACGACCGTCGCAGCGTTCCCTGTGGTCCCGTGAACAAAATTCAGCGACCGACTCGTATTTATGACGATCACACCGTCCCTGGGTGTGTGTGTGTGTGTGTCACACGATCCCTTTTGCGACCTTCTGACGACAAAGTCGACAGGGAAGAAGACCAATCGGCTTAACGACCGTGTGACTAATTTAAGAACTGCAGTTGATTCGCTGAACAACCGTGTCGAGGAAGGTCGGATAAAATAAGGGGCGGAGCTCACTTCACAAGAGTCTCGCTTAGCGGACTCAATTGTGGTCGTAAATCGAGGACTTCCTGTATTTTGAAGTCTACCTTTCAAAGAGGAAGGCCACATGGCTGAGAATAAGAACTATATGAATATAAAAACTATATAAATTTAAATATAAATAAATAAATAAATAAATAAATATATATATATATATATATATATATATATATATATATATATACATATACATATATATATACACACATACATACATACATACACACACACATGTGGGGTATATTTACGTGGGAGAAGACCCGAATACCCAAAGACCTACATACAAACACCCGCGAAAACCTGAGAAAACAAATATATATATATATGTATGTATGTGTAGGTCTTTGGTTATTCGGGTTTTCTCCCGCGTAAAATTGGAAGTGTCTTGGCAACGTTTCAACGAAGTCTCATTCGTCATCTTCAGGCTGGTGTTTTCGGCTTCGTGCTTCCAGGAGCAATGTGTTAAAAGGAAGAAACAGCTGCGATCACACATTGCTCCTAGAAGCACGAAGCCGAAAACACCAGCCTGAAGATGATGAATGAGACTTCGTCGAAATGTCGACTGGTTTTTTTTTCCCCTCTCCCTTCTTCCCCCCCCAAAAAAGCCAATTTATCCCCAAAGAAAGCCATTTCTCACTTTTCTGCAGATGTTGGGAGAAACTTACTTTGCTGATGGCCTTCAAAGCTTGGGTCGTCGCTCGGTACGCAGCTGTGTTCGCCGGGGTTTTTTGGCAAACCGTCTGAAACGGGGAGGGGGGGAAAGAGGGTTCATCCAATGTCCTCCCCGTTTTCCAGATATTCGCAATGCCTATTTTATGCATTTTATGCCAAAATGTTTTCAAGGGCATCGGGGACAGCTGGATTCCACTGGAAAAGGGAATCCTGGGAAAGGTAGTTTATGAAGTTCCAGAAAACCACAAACTCCCCAATTGTGGATTAAGATATTGGGAGGGGGGGCAGAGGGGGGGGGTTGTCCCAAATTTAAGGAAGAGAGCCAAGGGGGAAGGAAGTTCACAGGGAAACAGGGTCTGAATTAGATATCCGGGGGACTTCCAGGTTTGTGCAAACCGCACCGCTGCTTGGATGCCCGTAAGGTGTTCTTTTTTTCCTGGTTTTTAGCCATTAAGTTTGTTATATTTTATTTTTTAAAAAAATTTATGTAGCCGCCCGTTCAGCAAAAACCAGGGACTCCGAGCGGCGTCCAACAAAGTTAAAAGACAAGAAGGCATCGTAACAATGGCTAGGATTAAGAATGGCCTTGCGTTATTAAAAGATTTAAAAAAGGCAAAATGGGCAGTTAAAATAGATGGGTGAATAATAATAATAGAGCTATGTACTGCCAAAGTTTTTTTCCCCTTTCCTTCCTTTCCTCCCTCATTCCCTTCTTCTATTTCCCTTCTTTGCTCTGATCTTCCTTCCTTCCTTTCCTCCCTCATTCCCTTCTTCTATTTCCCTTCTTTGCTCTGATCTTCCTTCCTTCCTTTCCTCCCTCATTCCCTTCTTCTATTTCCTTCTTTGCTCTGATCTTCCTTCCTTCCTTCCTTTCCTCCCTCATTCCCTTCTTCTATTTTCCTTCTTTGCTCTGATCTTCCTTCCTTCCTTCCTTCTTTCCTTCCTTTCCTCCCTTTCTCTTCTTCTATTTTCCTTCTCTGCTCTGATCTTCCTTCTTTCCTTCCTTCCTTCCTTCTTTCCTTCCTTCCTTTCCTCCCTCATTCCCTTCTATTTCCCTTCTTTGCTCTGATCTTCTTTCTTCCTTCCTTCCTTCCTTCCTTCCTTCCTTCCTTCCTTCCTTCCCCTCATTCCCTTCTATTTTCCTTCTTTGCTCTGATCTTCCTTCCTTCCTTTCCTCCCTCATTCCCTTCTTCTATTTCCCTTCTTTGCTCTGATCTTCCTTCCTTCCTTTCCTCCCTCATTCCCTTCTTCTATTTCCCTTCTTTGCTCTGATCTTCCTTCCTTCCTTCCTTCCTTCCTTCCTTCCTTCCCTCCCTCCCTCCCTCCCTCCCTCCCTCCGTTTTTCTACTTAAGATTACTCTGCTAATCTGCTAACCATACTAGTATATATTATATTATGTGTTATGATATTAAATGTGCATGTATTATGTATGTAATATATAATAGGCATTATATTATATATTATGCATTATAAACATATTAAATAATGTGTTAACTGTACCCTTAAGTATTACTCTACTAAAACTATGCAACCAAGGAATTAAATTTCTGCTCCAGACCGGGGGTGGGGGGTGGGGTGGGGGTGGACTAAATGACTACCAGGATCCCTTTCTTAAGTTTCTATGAAATGCTTACAAATTATATATTCAGAACAGCAGCAGGATCTTAACTGTTTTCTACGGAGTGAAAGTGACGGATGAACCAAGCAAAATGTGAGTCACGGCTGCAGGAGCAGGAACCGTTCCTCACTGAGGACTAGCGGCACAGCTCGTTCCCGAGGTTCGGAAAGGGGAGGGCCGAAGAGTCCCTGGTTTTACTCACATCCATGAGGAGAGGCAGGCGGGTCACCCTCTGCATGGGGAGGATGAGGAAGGAAATCAAGGGCAGGCTGCCGCATTCCGGCTTCTGTTCAATCTGTTTTAACGACTCCTTAAAGGCCACGTTGGAAGTTCTAAAAAGAGAATTAGAAAAAAGGAGCTCATTTCAGGACTCCGGACAAGCCTTCTCACACACCACAGGACCCTCCTTTATTTTCAATCGATCGATCAATCCATCAGAATAGATCGAAGGGTCGAAGGGGTCTCAAGCTTAACTCACAAGAGTTTCTGAAGGGTCCTTTGCTGGTAGACCTCGTTGGAGCAGTAGATGATGTAGGGGTGGAAGTGTCCGGAGGCGTGCGCTTCCACCACGTCGCTGATGTCCGAAATTACCGCGTGCTCGTGGTGCCTCTTCTCCAAGTCCTCGAAAAAGCTAGATAGACACCCCCCCAAAAAAACCCATCTCGTGAGAAACTCACAACCATCCACCCTACAATGAAATTCCTAGCAGGAATATCGGGCACCTATTCTCACATGTGGTGGAAGTGCCCAAAAGCAAAAATAATAATAATAATAATAAAATGGACGAAAATTCATACGTGGTTAGAAAAAAAATGTTAATACAGCATATAGATTATAAGACAGCACGATTTCTGTCAGGTATAATACCAGAAAAATACGATAAAGGGAAAGTATATTTGATATTACATGTTTTGAGACAGTGCAGAAATGGACATGAAGATAAAAGAATAGGAAGACACGGAATACTATCGAACATGGGAGTTGTTTGATACACGGTTGGATAAGAGAGGTCAAAATAAGAATTTAAAAGAAGTATTACAACGACGGCTCTACCACGTAAACTTGGGTTCCCATGCTTCTTCCAACCCTGTCCTCTAAAACTGACCTCTTGCTGACCGCCAAGATGTCCCCCACGTTGGAGAAGAGGTGATGATGGTCCATTTGGGTCATGGTCTCCTTTAACCTGGCCGATTTCAGAAAATGCTCTACCAGGATGGTCAGGCTATGGAGGTAGGAGTACTCGGAGGTGATGATCTCAAAGATGGCCTGGGGGAGATGGAGAGATGATGGGAGAGATGATGGAGAGGAGGGGGAAGGTGGACAGAATGATGACTTCTTGGCTCTTCGTTGAGGTCCGTTGGGAGAAAGAAGCCAGCTTGCAAAGCTTACGCAAGAACCAGCAATTGTGGTGGTCTTAGAATGAAGCAATCATATTAAATTGGAGTTAAGGAGAAGCTGTGTTGGAAGGAACCCAACATTGTTTCTCAACCTTGGCAACTTTAAGATGGACAGACTTCAACTCCTAAAATTCCCCAGGCTGGCTCCCTATCTTTCTGTAGCTCTCCCACCCCCAAATTTGGCCTGGTGACCACCAGATGTCCAAGGCCTTTTCCGTCCCTTCTTTTGAACATTGAGTTGGGTTGAAGACCATGAAAGGCCACAGGAGATGCTTCGGTGTTCTCAAGAAGACCTCCCTGTTTCCCAAAGAGATGGGTGCTCCATCCGCACCTTCGCTCACCTCTTGCCTCTTACGTTCTTCTGGTGATATCTGGTCCAAGATGCCGGTTTCCCGAACCTGCAGAAGACAAAATTCAAGAAATGTTCTTCTGATATCCAAATTCCTTGTTCTTTTTCATCAGACCAACAACAAAGAAAAAAGAGGTGAGGAGATGGGCTTTCAGAAGGACCACCCATGCTGTGGAAGTTCAGTCTGTTTTTTTTCCTCCTGTCAGGACCCACCAAGAAGTTCTAGTAGAACCTCTAGAGGCCTTCAACTGCTCTGTTCTGCTCCAGATGTGCACGTTTCAATTCTTAGCTCTGGGGAGGTGAAGACTTCACATCTGGAAAGGTGAAGTCCTCACCTGTGTCGGGGACAAGTTCACACACTAGTCCATCAACTTAAGTTTCTTTGAAGCCTCGAGATCATTCATACCATCTGTCCCACATTATATAATATTCTGTTTCCTCTTTTTCTTGTATCTCCTTTTAAGGTTCTATTTTTCTATTTTATTCCATTCCGATGTTCTGCTTTTCTCGCCAATTATCTCAACCAAACTGAAACTAATATCCTTCGATTCCACCTAAAAAGAGCCTTGATAGCACAGTGGTCTAAGCACCCTGTTATTAACACAGCTGCCTGCAATTACTGCTGGTTCGAATCTCTCCAAGGCTCAAGGTTGACTCAGCCTTCCATCCTTTCTAAGGTAGGTAAATTGAGGACCCAGTTTGTGGGGGCAATAAGCTGACTTTGTATAAAAATATACAAAAGTATGAAGGCTATTGCTTAACGCACTGTAAGCCGCCCTGAGTCTCCGGAGAAGGGCGGCATATAAATCAAATTTAAAAAAAAAAAAAAATTAGAGAGGAGGGGAGTTGGAAGGAAAGTTTTGGGTTGTTTTACAAAAAAAAAAAAAAGAGGAATATTTTATTCCATGAGAAATTGGACAAACAGAATGAGAAACCACGAAACAGGGAGCGGCTTCTGATGGGGTTGCATCGCCTGTGTCTAAATCAGAGGCAGTCACGTCCGTACCTGTGTGTGTGTGTGTGTGTTTAATTACACAGCCACACACATCCGGGTATTTCCAAGCTTCGGGTTTTTTATTGCAACACTGGGACAAAATGCAAAAGTCGCATTTCCTTCTGGCTGATTCAGGCAGTGGGTCAACAGGCAAAGTTTCCCTTGCGATGCCACCCGTTTTCCTTTCCCTTCTTTGGAAAGGCGGGTTGGTGGCTTAAGAGAAATCTGCGGTGTGATTGTTTGTTTGTGTGTGAGTGACCGAGTGTGTTCCCTCTGCATTTCAGCTGCACTTTGTACTTTTGCTTTACTCCAAATGTTTGCCAGATATTTGCTGAGTCGATATTTTAAACATATAAAGAACGGTTTGGCTGGAATTGGATCTGTCTAAATTTCTCTGATTTAGTGAGTTTAGAATTTAGTAAATTTGGAATGGAGAGAATTTGGAATTTGGTGAATTTGGAATTTGGTGAATTTGGAATTTGGAGAATTTGGAATTTAGAGAGTTTAGAGCTTAGTATTTAGAGATTTAGAACTTTAGAGAGTTCAGAGTTTAGTGACTTTAGAATGTAGAGAATTTAGAGAGTTCAGAATTTAGAGTATCTAGAATTTGGAGAATTTGGAATTATTTAGAGAATTTAGAGTTTAGTATTTAGAGAATTTAGAACTTAGAGAATTTAGAATTTAGAGAGTTTGGAATTTAGTGAATTTAGAATTTAGAGAATTTAGAACTTTAGAGAGTTTGGAATTTAGTGACTTTAGAATGTAGAGAATTTAGAGAGTTCAGAATTTAGAGTATTTAGAATTTGGAGAATTTGGAATTTAGAGAATTTAGAGTTTAGTATTTAGAGAATTTAGAACTTAGTGAATTTAGAATTTAGAGAATTCAGAATTTAGAGAATTTAGAATTTAGAGCATTTAGAATTTAGAGAATTCAGAATTTAGGATTTAACGAATTTAGAATTTAGAGAATTCAGAATTTAGAGATGTTGGAATTTAGAGCATTTAGAATTTAGAGCACTTACAATGTAAATAATTTAGAATTTGGAGAATTTAGACTTTAGAGAAGGGGCATCCTTGGAGTTGAATGGGAGAGAAAAGCCAGGAAAGCTGGAAAGGCAATTCCAGGGAGTTCCTTGACTTACGACCTCAATGGACTTCTCCCACCTCGATCCGGGCAGCATCCGCACCCCGACAGAGTAAAGAAAAACCAGGAACGTGGGTTCCCCTGACCACGCCTTCCCCTCGCCCTTCCTTACCTCGGGCTGTTGGCTCCAGGTGGCGTAAGCGGGACGGTAGCTTTTCACCACGATGGCGGTAGGTCGTTCTTCGGGAATGGCGTCCAGGTCGAGGAGGTCGTCGTCCGACTCGTGGTTGATGGAGTTGAGGCCTTTTTCTCGGATCTCTTGGTACAATCGGGGATCTGGCGGTGGACAGGCGAGAGAGCCGGATCAAAGGGGCGCTCCGAAGTATTTGGGGGGAGTGGGAGGTAACAGTCTCAGTTTTGGGGGTCAAGAATATCAGATGGATCAGAGCACCAACCACAACCCCCCCCGGGGCCAAATCTCGGTCTAAATAACAGAATAACAAGAGGTGAAAGTGACCTTCCACCATTCCAGGTCTTCCCATCTCTTCTGGAATATATAATCTCTTATATATATTTATATTGAACAGAATAGAATAGAATAGAATAGAATAGAATAGAATAGAATAGAATAGAATAGAATAGAATAGAATGGGGAATAGAGTAGAGTAGAGTAGAGTAGAGTAGAGTAGAGTAGAGTAGAGTAGAATAGAATAGAATAGAATAACAGAGTTGGAAGGGACCTCAGAGGTCATCTAGTCCAACCCCCTGCTCGAGCAGGAAACCCTAAAGGAACGGTTATAAGTCAAGGACTGGCTGCACTGGAATTTCTCGCTTTCACCACCGTCCACATCGTCATCGCTCTCTGGCTCCAAATAAAATTGATTTTAAGGGAGGGAGGTAGGGAGGGAGGGAGAAAGGAAGGAAGGAAGATCAGAGCAAAGAAGGAAAATAGAAGAAGGGAGGGAGGGGAGGAAGGAAGATCAGAGAGAAGAAGAAGAAGAGAAAAAATTGGAATGAAGTTCAAAGGAAAGACAGAGAATAGAAAAAGAAAGAAGGAAAGAAGGTAGGCCAGAGGAAAGGAGAAAAGGAAGGAAGGAGGGAAGGAGGGAGGGAGGAAGGAAAGGTCAAGATCGGCACGGGACTCACCATCTTTGAACGAACCGCCGTGATGCTGCAGACGCTTGCGCCCCAAAGTCCGCTGTGGAGAAGAAGAGGGTCCCCCCCATCAGTGGAGTCTGCTTTCCCGTGAGGCCGGATTCACCCCCCCACAACCCCACACGGTTATTAAGTAAATCTTAAGTAAATTTTGATCACATGGGGATGGTGCGACGTAAGTGTGGGAGACCGTCATAAGTCCCTGTTTTCAGTGCTGTTGCGACTTTGAACGGTCCCTAAATAAACTGTGTAGTTGGAGGTCAAGCATGGGAGATGCCTTCAGGAATTGCTTTTGAGGTGGGCCTTCGAGGGGGAACCGATGTGGATGGATAAGCCAAATTTGGGGGGGTGGGTCTTTTCGCCTACCTTGTTCCTCGCGGAAACCCGGCCGGTGGGGGGCTTGGCATTTTCCAAAATGGGCATGAGACCTCCAACGGCTGTGGGCGCCTCAGGTTCTCCGCCGTTCCTCACGCCCTTCATGGCCGCACGGTAGGACATGCTACGCAGGTTCCGTTTCAACGTCCCCTCGCTGGCGTCAAATTCGTCCTCCGGTTCGTCGTCCAGAGAGAGGCTGGGAGCCGACAAGCGCTTGGGGTCGCAACGGACCCCGTCTCTGCCCCACACCGCCCCATCGGAGAAGCTCTGATGCCGGATGGGGAGCTTGGACTTGGGATCTTCGGCTAAGCTCTTTGGGATGAGTTGTTGGGTGCCCACCTTGAGGGCAGCTGGACTCTCGGTGCTCAGGACAATCCGGCGCGGGTTGGAGACCGGAGTCGAGGGCTCCTCCAAGGAGGTCACGGAGGGGCATTTCTCATGTGGAGGCATGCCGTTGTTGCTGAGGGGTTGAGGGTCCAGGAGAAGACCTTTGTCCCCCAGAAGGCCGGTTGAATGCCGTTGGGCCATCTTGAGACAGAAGCGCCCTAGGAGGAGGCCAAAAAAGAGAGGTAAACTGTGGTTTAGCCAATAACCACGACGAAGTGGGGCCGGTTTAGGGTATCAAAGACAACGCAGACATGGGGAAAGAGGCTCGGGGTAGTCCTCAGCTTACGGCCACAAGGGAGCCCAAGATTTCTCGGTTGCTAAGTGAGATGGTTGTAAAGCAAATGTTGCCCTGTTCTACAATCTTTCTGGCTACAGAATCACGGCAATTGTTAAGTTAGGTTGTTCAGCGAATCTGGATTCCGCATTGGACTTCATTGGTTGCAAGGTTGCAATAGATAGATAGATAGATAGATAGATGATAAATAGATAGATAGATTAGATAGATAATAGGTATAGATATAGATAGATAGATGATTAAATGATAAATATATAGACGATTAGATAAATATAGATATAGATGATTAGATAGATGATATAGATATAGATAATTAGATATAGATAGTTGAATTTAGATATAAACGATAGATGATTAGATATAGATATATAGATGATTAGATAATAGATATAGATAGATGATAGGTGATTAGATAGATGATATAGATATAGACGATTATAGATAGTTGAATTTAGATATAGATGAATAGATTAGATAGATGATAAATATAGATAGATGATTAGATAGATAATAGACAGATATAAATAGATGATAGATGATTAGATAGATGATAAATATAGATATAGACTATTAGATATAGATAGATGAATTTAGATATAGGTTTTATTTAATATAGGTTTTATTCTGGGTTTTATTTAATTGACCAAACTAAGTAACAATTTTAATTAGCAATTTTATGATGTTTGTGTGTCTATATTTTTCTTGACTGTACACCGCCTTGAGTCCTACGGGAGAAAGGCGGTATAGAAATATAATAAATAAATAAATAAATAAATATAGATAGATGATAGATGATTAGATAGATGATAGATGATTAGATAGATGATATAGATATAGATAGAAAAGATAGATAATAGATATAGATGATAGATGATTAGATAGATGATAAATATAGATATAGACTATTAGATATAGATAGATGAATTTAGATAGATATAGATAGATGATAGATGATTAAATAGATGATAGATGATTAGATAGATGATGTAGATAGACGATTAGATATAGATAGATGAATTTAGGTAGATATAGATAGATGATAGATATAGACGATACATGATACATGATAGATAATAGATAAATTATACAATAAAATAGAACTTTATTATAGAATAAAAAATTTATTTATCTATTATCTATCTATATAGATAGATAATAGATAGAGGATAGATAGATGATACATGATATAGATATAGATATAGATGGTAGATGAGGTAGATGAGAGAGAGAGAGAAATATACATATACATGTATACCCGGTTCGCACCACTTCGGGCGAACCGGTTGTTAACTTTCTGAGCAGTTTGGTGAACTGGTTGTTGGAAGAAATCATTAGGGCAGAGAACCGGTTGTTAAATCATTTGAATCCCACCACTGATCTACACATACATATAAATAAAGGTTTATGACATCAAAGAAAGCACAGACTTTGGAAAGAGACTACAGAATACAAAAAGCAGATCAGCGTTCAGAAACTGGCATTGAAAAAAAGGACAATTTGGGGCAAGATTTCCAGACCGGATCTTGAAAGTTGGACCTGGGGACAGGAGGAGGGAGAGGAGGAGGAGGAGGAGGAGGAGGTGCAAAAGCTGACTTTTCTTGGCACCAGCGTGCACGCTCGCCTTCGCACACCCACGCACGAACCCAGAAGCGAGTTCGACCGGTCCTGCCACTTTTCCAAAGGTCACTTGTAAGCAAACGCCAGCTCTGATCCAGAAGCTGCTCTCTCTTCCCTTCCGGCCACGTCCCCCGAAAAAGTTCATTTCGCAGAATAAGAGTGAAAAATCTACCTAAGACACTTTTTTATTTTAGTAGCGTTGCAACTTTGAATGGTCACTAAATGAATGGTTGTAAGGCGAGAACCACCTGTATGCATGAGAGAGAGAGAGAGAGAGAGAGAGAGTGTGTGTATACACACACACAAGCCAACTTTGGGGCTAATAAAAACAATGATTAATAAGCGGATCAGTGAAGCAGCCAACTTTAAAGCTACTAAGAACTAGACACAACACGACATCCAAAACTGAAGGCATTTAAGCAGCCGAAAGCTGTCTCCAGGAAAGAGAGATTTAAATAATAATTAAAAAAACAAAACAAAACTGAAGGATTTTAAGGAGGAGAAAGTTTTTCCTAGGGCTGGAAAAAGATTGCGAAGGATTTTCATGTTCTCTGTGTGTGTTTGTGTGTGTGTGTGTGTGTGTGTGTGTGAGAGAGAGAGAGAGAGAGAGGGAGAGAAAGAGAGAGACAGAGAGACAGAGAAAGTGAAAGACAGAAAGACAGAGAGAGAGAAACAGAGAAAGACAGAGAGACAGAGAGAGAGAAAGAAAAAGAGAGAAAGAGAGAGAGAAACAGAGAAAGACAGAAAAAGAGAGAGACAGAAAGACAGAGACAGAGAAAGAGAAAGTGAAAGACATAAAGAGAAACAACGAAAGACAGAGAGACAGAGAGAAAGAAAGAAAGAAAAAGAAAGAGAAAGACAGAAAGAGAGAGAAACAGAGAAAGACAGAGACAGAGAAAGAAAGAGAGAAAGAGAAAGACAGAAAGACAGAGAGAGAAAGAAAGAGAAAGAGAAACAGAGAAAGAGAAAAGACAGAAAGACAGAAAGACACACACACAGAGAAACAGAGAAAGAAAGAAAGGGAGAGAGAGACAGAAAGACACAGAGAGAAAGAGAAACAGAGAAAGAGAAAAAAGAGAGAAAGAGGAAGACAAAAAGACACACAGAGAGAGAAACAGAGAAAGACAGAGACAGAGAAAGAAAGAGAGAGAAAGAGAAAGACAGAGAGAAAGAGAAAGACAGAAAGAGAAAGAAAGAGAAACAGAGAAAGAGAAAAGAGAGAAAGAGAAAGACAGAAAGACACACACAGAGAGAAACAGAGAAAGACAGAGAGAGACAGAGAAAGAAAGAGAAAGACAGAGAGAAACAGAGAAAGACAGAGAAAGAGAGAGGGGGGAGAGAGAGAGAGGGAGGGAGAGAGATGGAGAAATAATGGAGTTTGTTGAAGTTTGGCGTCAAATTATGCAAAAACTATCAGGGAAAGGAGAGAAAACCGGCTCTAGAGTAGAAACAAATGGGAAAAGAGAGTTTCCTAAAGGGGCGGCCTGTGGGAAGACTACACCCTCCACAATCCCCAGCTAACCACAATTCCCATCATCCACAATTCCACACAGTTTGTCCCACCCGAAGGGAAGAAGCCGTTTCGAGAAAGCCCGTGAGGTCCACCCCCCCCGATACTTTCTCGCTCAAACTTCGCCCCGTTTGCAAAATAATAATAATAATAATAATAATAATAATCTGATTTTTATGCATATTTACCATTCAAACTCGGCACCCCGGTGCTTTCATCCCTGGAAGGCAGGACATTGGACGGTGAGTGGCAGGAAAAAGCTGATTTTCTGAAGGATGCCCAGTCATTTCACAGCTGGGGTGGTCTCCCCAAAAAATAAAATAAAATAAAAAGTCATTTAAGCAGGAGAAAATCGAGGCCATTCAACCAAAAAAGAAGAACCCAAGCGGACGTGGAGGAATTAAAACCAGCGCAGGCCAAGCAAGGCAACAAACCAGCATCTCGTCGCAGATTTGCAGGGTGCGCCTGGGTGTGTAACCACCCCAACATTGTTTACAAGAGATTAATCTGGCATCGGCTGAGCCTTTTTTTGGAAACCGTTCGGCTGGCTTGAGAGGCGAGGCCCAGCTGCAAAAAAAACCCCAGCTCTCGTAAGGCGTCCACCCAGTCAATTTAGGGACGGCGAATCTTGCTGCACACACAACAGTTGTGTGTGCAATTGCACAACAGTTGTGCAATTGTGATGGTTGTCCAGGCACCATCCTGAACTTTCGGAGGTTGGAAGCGGAGCCCGAGGGAGGGTGGAGAAGCCGCACAATTTTGCACCCATGTAGTCGGCATCCCCAGCTGTTTAAAAACGAGTTTCTCCAACTTGGAAGGTTGGGGTTTGATTTCCAACTCCCAGAATCCCCCCCCCAGCCAGCCAGTTTGGAATTAGAATCATAATAGAATAACGGAGTTGGAAGGGACCTTGTTAGGGCATCTAGTCCAACCCCCGCCTGCTCAAGCAGGAAACCCATATATACCATTTCTGACAAGACAGCTGGTCAGTCTCTTCTTGAAAGCTTCCAGGGATGAATTCTGGGAGCTGGAAGTCCATCCCGTCTTCATGGGCCCAAGTTGGAGAAACGCCGAGTTAAAGGACGAAGGGATTATTTGCAGTGACACCATTAATTCTTTGTCCACTCTCTGTGCAAAATAATTTAAAATATTCATTTTCTACTCTATAAGTACGGCCAGTAGTTGGACGCTAATTGGAAAGAGAGACCGGGATTCTTGACAACTGCAGATCCAGATAGCTTCCTTGCTAAGCAACATAATCCTAGTTTGATGACCTGATTTGCTAGGATAATTTTCAACTTCCGGATCGAAGTTATCTCCTGGTGGTCTCCCATCCCTGTTTTTTTTTTAAATTATTATTAAACATAAAAATTCAATGTCTATATAAACCGTGTGTTGTCCGAGTACAGATGTTTTTGAAAAATAGTAATAATATTCATAATATTCATAATAATCATATATAATATTTGCTTATCCATTTTAGTAACTCTTCAATGTAGTTAATCATTTCCTTATGCTCTTAAGTTTCTAACTTCCATTTCTGCTCGTTAGCCGTTGATAAAACAAATCCCAGGTTAAAAAGTATTCAGTTTCTTCCATCTCCTTAATTCTGAATGTTAGTCTATCCATTTCTGCACATTCTAATATTTTTTTTTAAAAAAATAACATTTTCATCTATCGGGATCTCTTCGTTTTTCCATTGTTGCGCAAAACACAATTCTAGCTGCAGTCACCACATTAAAATTAATTAATGTGGTGACTGCAAGAATTAATTAAAATTAATGTGTAAAATTAAATATGTATTCCCTTTTTTGTACTGCTCTGGTAGAACACCCAACAAAAATATTTCTGGCTTTAGATCTATGTGTTGTTTTACTTATTTTTTTCCCAACCATGTGTATATTTTTGTCCAATATAAAAAAAGAACACCGCTTGGGGGGGGGAGGCGAAAGCCCTACTAAGCAGGTCTATACAAAAGTATGAAGGCTATTGCTTAACGCATTGTAAGCCGCCTTGAGTCTCCGGAGAAGGGCGGCATATAAATCGAACCAATAAATATATAAATATTTATTCTTTTGGCCTTTGGGCATTTCCACCACATGTGACAGTATGAACCCGGTATCCGATTACATTTCCAACACTTAGCAGACATATCCTTAAACATCTCTGCCAATCTTGCTGGTGGAAAATGCCATCTATAAAACATTATTATAGAGATTTTTCTTCGCAGGCAGCGGACGCCGTTAGTTTATCATTCCCGTCCCACAATTTCTGCCACTGATTCCCATCAAACCGAGTAAGGGCAAGGGGCCAGCTCTGCCTGGCGCGAACCGAAACGGATGAGCATTCGCGCTGGGGGGGCAAAACTCGGAGAGGAGGTGTTTGTGCGAATGGACCAACTTTGCCTGGAATAAGGTTGGGCCAAGGGTGTTGTAGGGACACAAATGCTGCAAGGGGAAGGACCGCAGTTTGTATTGTGTTGACTCCACCCGCATTCCTTCTGACGTTTTAGAGGGACACCGATTTGATGTGGGGACAGGATGGGCAGGTTGGGACACGGCGGAGGCTAACCCGGGTTAGGGACACCCCTTCTCCCTCCCCACTCCCCCCCCACCAGCCTGAAGACGGCTGCCTTGGGCATGCAAATCTTGCTTCCCGTTTCCTCAAAAAGGCTTCCTTCTTCCCCCTCTGGGAAGGGCTTCCGTTTTTCTGCCTCGTTTTCAGGCAGTGGGGAGAATAAACAGAATAACAAGTGTTGGACGGGACCTTGGAGGTCATCTAGCCCAACCCCCTACTCAAGCAGGACATCCTAGTAGACCTTTTCAGATGAACGGTTGTCCAATCTCTTCTTGAAAGTGTTGGGAGCAACAATGTGCCGCTATCAATCTAGCAATCGGAATAGAGCTGGGAAGGGACCTCAGAGGTCTTCTAGTCCAACCTCCTGCTGAAGCAGGAGACCCCAGACCATTTCAGACCAATGGTTGTCCAATCTCTTCTTAAAAGCCTCCAGTGTTGGGAGCACCCACAACTTCTGGTGGCAAGGAGTTCCATTGAGAATTTTTTTGCAATTTCTCTCCAGGCCAAACCAAGGAGACCCCTTCTCCTCTCCAAGCCCGGGAATTCCTCCCATGTCTTCTCCAGGGACGGAATTGGGGGGGTGGGAGTGCCCCAAAGAGCTCGGAGACCCTCCCCCATTCTCTTAAGAGGAAAGCAAAGGGAGGGGAGGGGAGGGGGGGCTGCCAAGCGAGGCTAATGGAGACCTCTCCGCAGGTCGCGCGCCCTCTCCAAGTGGCCGGAGGGGTCTCCAAAACTTGCGCGCGCCCCCTCCCCAGACGCAAACTTTCCTCCTCCTCCCCCTCCATCCTAAACCCCCGCTTGGGAACCTCCGGCAAGAGAGAGGGGAGGGGCAGAGGAAGGAGTCCCCCCTTCCCCCAAATCAACATCTGGAGACCCCCCCCCAGCTGCCCTCCAGCGCGCCTCCCCCACCCGTGCGCCCCTCTCCAAACGCGCCCGGCTGCTCACCTGCCTCTCCTTGGGCGAGCGCGCAAGCGAGCCCCGGAATGGCGCAGGGCGAGCCCAGCGCAGGTTTTGCGCGGAGCAACCCCGCCCGGCGGGGAGGCGGCTCCGCAACGCACCTGTGACCGCTCCCAGCTGCTCCCGGCCAGGTGTCTGTTCCGGCTGGGCGGGGCGGCGAGGAGCCGTTGGGAAGCCCTCTCTCTCTCTCTCTCTCTCTCCCCACCCCACCGGTAGTTGAATGGATCTGCCCAGGTGCAGAATGGATCTGCTCAGGTGGAGAATGGATCTGCTGAAGTGGAGAATGGATCTCTCTAGGTGCAGATTGGATCTCTTTAGGTGCAGAATGGATCTCCCTGAGTGGAGAATGGATTTCTCCAGGTGGAGAATGGATCTGCTCAGGTGGAGAATGGGTCTCTCCAGGTGGAGAATGGATCTCCCCAGGTGGAGAATGGATCTCTCTAGGTGCAGAATGGATCTCTCTAGGTGCAGAATGGATCTGCCCAGGTGGAGAATGCATCTCCCCGGGTGGAGAATGGATCTCCCCAGGTGCAGAATGGATCTCGCCTGGTGGAGAATGGATCTGCTCAGATGCAGAATGGATTTCTCCAGGTGGAGAATGGATCTCTCTAAGTGGAGAATGGATCTGCCCAGGTGCAGAATGGATCTGTCCAGGTGGAGAACCAGGGGTTAGGATGGGCGCAGGATCGGGGAAGGAAGGAGGGGGGGAAAACAGCTGCCCTGGGTACCAAACCTGCAGGGGGGGGGCGGGGGTGAATGGGTGGGGGGGAAATGGCTTCTTTTGTGCCCCCCCAGCTCCTACTTTTTTGGGGCGGCCCTTGCAGACAAAGGGCTCTCCGGGTCTCGCCTTGCAGAAGTGGATTTTGCAGTGTCCCCGGGGTCGCGTGATTCCCGTTTGCGACCTTCCGATTTGCTTAATGACCACGTGACTCGCTTTAACAGCTGCAGTCATTCGCTTAACAACGGTGACAAGAAAGGTCGCAAAACGGGGCTAAACACACTTAACAAACGTCTTGCTTAGCGACAAGAAATCTTGGGCTCAGTTGTGGTCGTAGGTCGAGGACTAACTAAATAAGTTTAAGCCATCTGGACTTACCTGCTGCATGGTCCTGGGGGCAGGGGAAAAGGCCCGTTGGATTCAGCGGGAGTTTCATTCCAGGTATATTCGCAGAGGACTAGAAACTTAACAGATTTCAATTAACCGCGCCTTTCATAGCAACATATCCAAATTGAACCGTCAAGACTCACCGAAATTCCCGCTTTTTCCACCAGGAAGTTTCCACGGATGCTGCTTGGCCAGCGGAGCTGAAGAAATCCCGGGTTTTCCCACTTGGGCGAGGCTAACTTTCAATCATGGCTAGAAAGTGGTTAGTTTTCTGAACTTCTATTAGAATCATACGGGATGGAAGAGACCTCGGAGGTCTTCTAGTCCAACCCCCTTCGCATCCACAAAAAGGAGTGGTCATCTTCAGAACAGGCTTTCCCTACAGCGGCTGGTGTGAAAACTATCTTCATCTAAGTCAAAAATCAAATATTTTGGGGAAAAAAAAAAAACCAGCTTCCTGGCACTTCCAACTTTTAAAACCGGGGCGCCCTCTGCTGGACAAAGCTACCAACTGCTGAAGAAAAAAAATACCATTTTTCACATTTTATATTGGATATACTGTAAAAGATTTGCATTGTTTGCTTATGGTTTAAAATATTAATATATTATTTTTTTTGGGGGGGGAATAATGTATTAATATTAATAAGTAAGATTTATGGGAGGTTCTTTAAATGTTCAGGATGTGGATGTAAGGTTGGATGATAAACGAAAGCGTTGGGAGTTGATTTTCTCCAAGGATGTCAATTGAATAGGGGAGAGAAGAATATTATCTGCCGAACAAAACTCCGCATTGGCGACAGGAAAGGCATCCGGCCAGTAAACACTCAACTCTGTTCAGTTGCCCAGACTCCACCCCGCAAGGGATTATGGGGTCCTTAAATAATTATATTAAGAAATAGAAAAAGTGCTTTAATTCAAGATATTAAGGAATTGTTGTTGGGAATATTGGAAAAGGCAATATTTTCTTTCAATCAAAGAAGGCAGGGTGATCCCTTACCATAATATCTTGTTTAATATTACAGTAGTGAATTCACTGGTTAATTAAAAAGGAGGCTTGTGAGTTCAATCCTAGGGAGAGGCAGATATTTCTCTCTCTCTGGGCACAATGAGAAATAGATCTGCCGAACAAAACTCTGCCCTGGTGACAGGAAAGGCATCCGGCCATTAAAAACACTCTGCTAGCTCCATTCAGTTGCTCAGACTCCGCCCCACACGGGATTATGGGGTCCTTAAAAGGTGATGATGAATTCTCATCTATAAATCCATAGTAGCATTGGGGAAAATTGCATTTGGTCTACGTTTTTATTCTACGGCATGAACCTCAAAAATCGGTGCTTTTTCAGAAAGTTGCTAAGTTTAATCGCAGTTCGCTGGTTTTCCTAATTCGCTAATTTTTTAACAGAAATTAAAATAATAATAATAATATTAACCCTTCAGGATTCGTGGTGGTGGGGATGTTTACAGTCGACTTTCGAAGTATCCTTCCCCTCGAGGGGGAGGGGATTGGGGATTTTGCAGTATCCTTCCCCTGGAGTGGGGTGGGAATGGAGATTTTGCAGTATCCTTCCCCTCGAGGGGGAGGGGATTGGGGATTTTGTAGTATCCTTCCCCTGGAGTGGGGAGGGAATGGAGATTTTGCAGTATCCTTCCCCTGGAGTGGGGAGGGAATGGGGATTTTGCAATATCCTTCCCCTGGAGTGGGAGTGATTGGGGATTTTGCAGTATCCTTCCCCTGGAGTGAGGTGGGAATGGAGATTTTGCAATATCCTTCCCCAGGAGTCGGGTGGGAATGGAGATTTTGCAGTATCCTTCCCCTGCCATGCCCACCAAGCCACGCCCACAGAACTGGTAGTAAAAAAATTTGGATTTCACCCCGGGGGGGCGGGCGGGATAAGAAAATATTGATTTCCGATATGTGTTTGCCCCTTAATTTTTATTATTATTATTATTATTATTATTATTATTATTATTATTATTATTATTATTATTGTCATCAAATGATATCAAATGACACAATTTTTCTGCCTCGGTGTATAGAAACCCGCAAATTTTGATTTCAGAGTGTTTCTCCGTTTCATCATTTTTTCAATCGAAAAAAAACCAGCGTTTTTTTTTTTTCAAAGGCAATTCAGAATGGGCAGCCAAAGTTCTCAAGATCCACTTGAGGGGGAAACCAAGTTTGTGTAACCTGGAATAAACCGGGTTTGTTGTGCAGACAGACGCTCTTGAGAACCAGGCCTGGTGTGAGACACATATTTTTGTGTGTGCTGTTGTTGACAAAATGAATTCACAGGCAACCAAGGTGGTAACACGGAGACGCACACGCACAGGTTCCGTATCTCACGGGCAGGGCGAAAACTAGGATTTGTAGTTTAGGCTAAACCTTGGTCTGATGGAGAGAAGTGTTCCTATGATGGTGGGCAGCCATTGTCGCTGGGCTGACGTATCATGGTTAAGGTTTGTTGAGCGAGCCGTAGTTGCGGAAAGTTCAAAATGGGCAAGGTGACGAGTGCAAGGGGAAGCCACACCCCTTTGTGGGTGGAGCTTCAACTACAACGGCCATCTTGAATATTTTGGGGGCCGAAGAGTGTGAGGCCATCAGAAGTGATTGGATTCACACGTGCTAAGCCCAAAGATGGCTTGTTATGATAGGGGAAGGCCAAAGTCAAGGTCAACCAAGTTTATCCAAGTTTGACCTGAGTCTTTAGACTTGGATAAACCAAGTTTCTCCAAGCTTGGATAAACCAAGTTTCTCCAAGTTTGACCCAGCTTCATTCTTACCCCGTTCAGATCCTGCCTTAAAATGCAGCCACTTTTAAACCATGATTCGGTGACCCCCATCTCATCCCTGGTATTGCCGCTTCTCCCCGAATCAGGGGGAGGGGGTTTCAAACTCCCCTCAAGCAACTTAGAAGGAAGGCCATATTTAAAAGAAATAATAAAATAAAATCAGAAACTGAAGTGCGTTTGGAGAGGCTCCAAATTTACTTCTCGTTCTCGTTTGAAAGTCTTTGCGCTACACAGGTAGTCCTCGACCTACGACTGTAATGGAGGCCAGAACTTTCATCGCCAGTTGAGGCACCTGAATTTTTTTTTTGCAATTGTTGTGGCCTGTCGGCCACCGGCCCCTCCAGCTGCCGAATCAGAGGAGGAGGAGGAGGTGTGGGAGTCAGCCTCAAGGCAACCTGCGAGCTCCAAGAGGGAAGTGGGAATGGAGCTGTCAGAGAGAGAGACAGAGGTGGAGCCTGGGCCGTCCGTCAGCCCTCAGATGGAGAGTCAACAGCCCCCCAGTCTGGAGGTGGCTGATGAGGAAGAGGAGGAACAGCTGGGTCCAGTGCCTGATGCACAGAAGGCAGAGGAGAGGAGAGCAGTGGAAATCTATGGGCCAGTCCTCGGGACGGAAGAGCCACCACTGCTAGCGAAGCCCCACATTAGCTCTGGGGATAAAAGGCAGGGGGGCGGAGATGAATAGAAGTGGCAGACAACTATGCATCTCCCGGATGGACAGACTTTTTAGCCTGCGGTGAGAGAGAAACTTTTTGCCGGGGCTGCCGGCGCTCCTAATAAAGGAATCATTGCTTCAACTGCAGAGGGTTTGTCGTGTTTGGGGAGCTGGGTCAGAACAGCAGTGGTGTTTTTGTGTGTGTGTGTGTCCAGCTGTTGATACCCCAGAACTGGGTCATAAGTAGCTTTCGGATCTAAGGGGATTGTACGAGTCACTAAGTGAACCGCCTTTTAAGTGAGGACTTGCCGATATAGATGACGACACAACGATTAAAATGGCATGTTTATTTTCTTTTCTTTGCCAACGCTAACAACCAATGAAACGACTAGTTGAATTCAGGGGATCGGAAGTCACAGACATTTATTTATAATTTTTTTGGGGGGAGGTGGGGGTGGGGTGGGGGCTCAGCAGAACTGTTTCAAAGTCACTCGTTTAAATTGCTTCCGTTTGCGGGTCAATTATTGTGGGCCCAGTTTAAACCGAGGCTGGATTTGCATCGGTCCTGAATTCGGTTTCACCGATCTTGGTCTAGAACCGCTTTTGAAAACATTGGCGAGGTTGAGAGGAAAGATTCGGATTTGAAGATCTGCAAATCTGGAAGCCCAAAAGAAAAAAAGAAAAGAAAAAAAGAAAACCCCCAAACCCCAAACCCCGGGCAAAAATGTACAACGAAATGAAAACGCTCCCGCTGTTGCAATCCTTTGCAGACGTCTGTCCTTGATATCTGGAGTCTAAGAGGAAGCGCTGCCTTTTAAATAGAAGAAACAACGTGGATGTTGGATGAAATTAAAATTTTCCTCGCTCTTTTCGTCGTGAGCTGCTCTTGGAGCTCGGAAACCACATTTCCAAAGGCAACGTGATGCTCGTGAATCGACCCAAGCGAAATTTGTTGAAATTTATTTGCAACTTTCCTGGCTGTGACGGAGAGAGAAGATCGGATGGAAGCTAACATAATGGCGGTTTAGGAAGGAAATTTAAAAATAAAAATAGGATGTACACAGTTCTAACGAACCACTGTTTATAGACATGAACGCTAGAAAATATGTTTCTCTACGAGGTTCTATTTTGTGGGATGCAAGACAGTTTGGTCTGTCTTATTTTATTTTTTTTTCCTAAAGAAGAAGAATTTTTGCAGAATGCTTGCGGATTATCGTGGCTGAAATGCTCAAGGTTTTAATCCTCCTTCAGGGAAGGCGGGGAACAAAATTTTTAGAATAACCACCACCTGATCCAGAACATCTCTAGAGGAAATTCTAAAGAAATTCCAAAGTGGGGAAAAATATAAATCTTTTTTTGCGGAGGGGTTGGGGGTTTGGAAATTTGAAAACTTCCAAGGCGAAGTTTGGCACAGCGAAACTCATGATTCTCTCGCTGGCTGAGCCGAGCTTGCCTTCGCTTTGATTTGAGATCGATGGGAGGGGATTAATTTTGGCAATCAAAACACCCTAAAAAAATCAGCTTTCTACCCAGCCCCATCGTTCTGGGCCTCTCGATTCAGAAGACACCAGGTACAGGAAGCAGTGGAAAGCGTCTGCTTCTTGAAGCCCAGGTAGAAAATTGATGGGCTGTGAAAGAAGAACGTCTGTTAGAAGACTGGGCAGTGGTCCATCCGGCACAGGAAATGTGGAATTCACGGGAAATCTCTGGAGAAAAAGTGGGGTACGATGGATGCACGTGGACCTCAGGTGAGGAGAACAACAGAGAGAGAGAGTCAACATGGTCCTTATCGCAAGAACGTCTTGGGTAGTAGGTTACCATCTTGGTCGCAGTCCTGGACAGGTGGGCTTGGGGGCTTCATGGGGAGAAGGATTGGGGTCTGGGGACAAGTGCATCTTTGATGGCTCAGCAACATGGTTTATAACATGGAGAGGGGTCAGGACAGGGTTTGGTGGGTCCTCCACTTGGCGTGTCCCTCACTGGAAGCCAACGTTCTCCCGCCTGGTGCTACGCGATGGTGAGGTCAGGTTTGGTGGGTGGGCTTGACCGATGGGGACGGGAGCTGTCCGTGGTGGGTTTCTCCTGCCCCAGGGGGTCCTTCTGCCAATCTTCCGCTTGCTGGGAGAGCTGAGAAGGCCAACGGGCGGGCACCTCGGCCTCCCGCGCTGGGATCCTGGCGGGGCCGCCTCCCTGAGCGTCTCAGAGGTGGCCAATGGCATTGAAGGTTCCTGGCTCGGAAGCGGCTCCAGCCATGTTCAACCAGGCGTCCAGGGGGTTCTGGGAGGAAGGATGGAAGGGGGTGTTCTTGGTAAGAGTCAACATCATTGCGTAAGCCTATGAAGCACAGAAGAAAACAGCACATGAAAGTGGCGGTGAACAGGAAAGAATCCGACGTCAGAATCCGCGGCCGGGATTTCCGAGATCTGGGAGGATTTGGTGATGGACGGGAGCGGAGGGGCTTCCAGCTGTTGGGGAAAGGGAGGGGTTCAGTTCCCATCACCCAAAGATAGGGAACTGTGGGCGCCGCAGGGTGCCCAGCGTGCTTGAACGCTTGTTGAAGTTGGAGAAACCTGGCTTAAATTTGCACATTTCCATGTTTGGGGCCCCGATACTCCAGGTTAGGGGCCCCTTCCTGCCCTAGTTAAAACAGAAGGTGACCACTAAGGAATCCGGCATGCAAATTTCTCTCTGTTTGCAAAGATTTGGAACTGCTTGCTACAGAAACTGGAACAGATCGGGTGGTTTTAGTTTATTTTGTTTTACTGTACATGATGATGTTGTGTTTTAATTTAATTTAAATTTAATTTGGTTGTCTACGGAAAGATAAAGGCCCCTTCGGCACCCAGAAACTCCCAAAATAAATGATCAATTCTACAGTAGGGAAGAACCGATGGGAGATTTCTTCACAGGAGAAGTGAAAGATTCCATTTTCCCAAACAACAACAACAACCCGCCCCTCCCCCGCCCCGCGAAAATCCTGAGACGTACGAGACAACATTTAGAACGAAGGCCACGGGGGGGTCTCCCTTTGCAGATTTATGTCCTTTAAAGAAAATAAATTATCGGAGTGGAATCCCCCATTTTCTTCTCAAAGGCCAGCCGGAGACGACAAAACGAGGTACAAATAAGCAGGACACCGAATCGTTAGTAAACCTTTGGCAAATTAGTTTTAAGTCACGAGAAAGACAAAGAGACATGCATGGGAACAAAAAAAAAAAAAAACGAGCCGGTTTTCTAAACAGAAAAAGAGATAGAAACGGGGTGGTGGTGGTGGTGTCTCCCCCAGTCGCCCCACCCCGACAGGAGACTTCTGTTCTGCGAAGACAAAGGCTATTTCTATTGCAGGGATGGCTAACCTTTTTGCCATCGCGTGCCAGGAGGGAGGGGCAGGGCGGAGTTGCGCACACATGTGCCCACACCCATAATTCCATGTGCCCCGCCCCCACGCATGCACGTGTGACCCCGCCCTGCTCTCCCCGCTCCTGGCACGTGATGGCCTGGTAGGCCCGTTTTTCTCTCTCACCTGGCTCCAGAGCCTCTCTTCCAGTGGGACCGGAAGTTGGCAAATGGGACGCTTTCGGCCTCCAGAGGACCTCCCGGGGGAGGGGAGAGGCTGTTTTTGCCCTCCGCAGACTCCTAGAGAGGCTCTGGAGGCTGGGGACAGCAAAAAACGGGCCTTCCGGTCCCACTGGAAATTGGCAAATGGGCCGTTTCTGGCCTCTGGAGGGCCTCCAGGGGCGTGGCGAAGGCCGTTTTCGCCCTCCCCAGACTCGCCAGGTGAGAGAGAAAAATGGGCCTTTCCCACTACCCTCCAGAGGCAGGAAACAACCTGTTTCCCTACTTCTGGCCCAGAAAGCCCCATAATCAGCTGGCCGGCACGTGCATGTGCGCTGGAGCTGAGCTCGCGTGCCCACTGATATGGCTACGTGTGCCACCTTTGGCACGCGTGCCTTAGGTTTGCCATCACGGTTCTATTGGCTTGGAAGTGGCTTCACAGGGATGCCAGTGAGGGGAGGACGTCTCAACTCTTCCACTGGGTGAGGGGTGGGGACACCCGATGAGGAGATTTTGGAGGGATGCAAGGGCGCTCCGTACCAGTCGAGTCTCCTCGAAAAAGACCCTCGAGAGAAATTAGAAAGAAAATGTCGAGCCAAGTTTAAAGCGGGAAAAGGGACGCCTCTGTGAAACTGTCAGCCGGATTCGAGCCGCAGGAAAGTTGGAAGAGGACGTGTGCTTTCGGTCTGGAGATGGAACACTGACAGGGGGATGGAAGGGGTGGGTGGGAAATTACACCTCCTTAACCTGGATGGAAATTGGAATTGCTGGCAGGGACGGGGGGGGGACAGAATGGGGTCTCGGGGATCTCAACGCTTTGGGGTTCGCAGGGAAATTTGTCGAGCCTCGCTGCGAAACTCAGGATCGAACCTACCTGGTTTTTGGCCTGCCTGAACAGAGTTTGTTTTAGTGCCTCCGAATCTAAGGTGGAATTATAGACAGCTTTAACGTCAAAAGCTTCCTCGGAGGCCTGGCGGAAGTCCAGCCCCTTCCCAAATTCCGACATCTGTTCCAAATCTAACAAGCCGGCTTCGTCCTCCTCAGTACACCTGTACCAAGCACCAGGAAGGGAGGGAGGGGAGGGAAAGCAGGGCGACCTGTTAGTTCCATCCGGCTGCAAACACACTCGGGGAGGGGTGTGTGCAGATGCCAGGAAGGGGGGGGGGGCTCCGTAGAGCCACATGCGAGACGAGGGAGGGCGAGCGACACAGACAGACAGATAGACAGGCAGGCAGATGGATGGATGACAGGTAGACAGACACAACTATAGTAGTACAAGATCGTTGAGCACGGAGTGGATGTTGGGCGTAGCGGTGTGAGCCTGGATTGTACATGGGGGCGGGGGGGGGGAGACTTCGAGTGATTCTCCGTGTCACGGAAATTCCTCCCGATCAGGCATTATCACTTGCTCAAACCGCCATGGTCCTAGAGATCTGAGGACCATGGGTCATGCATTTCTGAGGACCATGGGAACATCTTGGGAGTTGACCGGCAGCCAAAACAATTTGGCCAGCCTTTTTCCCGTGAATTTCTGGAGTTTGACGTTCTAGCCAGTCCCAAATCACTCATTCATGGGGCGTGGAATGAGAAGAGAAAAGCGAGGGTCCCCTCCCTTCCACCAAGAGAGTGGAAACCCACCTCTGGGCACGGTTAAAGCTCATGGTGAGGGACGCGGCCTCCTCTTCTTCCTCATCCTCATACCCTCCTTGTGGCTCGGCGGTGGGCGACACCGTCTCGTCTTGAGACTTCCCCGTCAGGCTGTCGTCGTCCTCCTCTTCCAGTTCATCCTCTTCCTCATCGACGTCTTCTACTTTGTCGTTTGGAAGACCGTGGGTGGCGCCGTCGGCGTTCTGGATTTCGGGCCTGGTGGAGGGAGAGCGCAAAGGTTAGAACGCAGGACGAGGGTCGACAAAGCCTTTTGAAGGCCATGTAGGAGATGACCAGGCTGAGCCCGAGGGAAGGAGGGGTCAAACGCATCATAAGTCACGCGTCCCTTCGCGCCCGCAAGAAGTCTAAGTCCAGCCAATTTCAAATGACTTTCTTATCTCCCGCTCATTTTCCTTGATTGTTAGTTGGCCGGATTCTTGTAGAGAGCTTAAACTTGCAATAAATCTTTATGCTCCTTTGAACCGCCTGAATCTCCTGATGTCTGCAGTTTGATAGGCCACCTGTTGTTGCCTTGAAGGCAATTGGATCTGGACAAGATCCAATGGAAACGTTCCTTGGGGATTGAAGAGAAATCTTCCCGTTTGGAAGGAAAGTTTGAAAGTGGACCTTTCCTTAGACTTTCTCTTGGGAGAGAATTAGAAAGGTCAGAGGCGGAGAGAATTGTACAGGGAGTCTTCGACTTACGACCACAACTGTTGCTAAGTGAGAAATTTGTTAAGTGGGTTTTGCCCCGTTTTACGGCGTTTGTTGAAAGAGTCAAATCCGCACGGAATTTGGTGAAAACTTGGTGAGGAACCCGATTGTCCGCTGAGGTTAATGAGAGGAGCGACAGCTTTCTTGGTTGATCCCCCGCCTACCTTTTCTCTGCTAAAGCCGTCGATTGGTTCATCTCGCTATTGGCAATAAAGTTTCTGATTTCAGAGAAATAGGCATCTTCTTTCTCGTCTAAAAGTGCTTGGTGTTCCGATTCGGAGGCGGGCGAAGATGCATTGTTCCCCAAGTGGTTTGTAATGACTCCGGCATGCTGGCTTACTGGAAGAGGAGGGGGAGGAAGAGAAGGAGAAGCAGGAGGAGGAGGAGAAGAAAAGGAGGAGGAGAAGCAGGAGGAGGAAGAAGGAGGAGGAGGAGAAGCGGGGAGGAGGAGAGGGGGAAAGGAGAAGAAGGAGGAGGAGGAGGAGGGAGGAAGAAGAAGAAGAAGGAGAAGAAGGAGAAGAAGAAGAAAAAAAAAGAAAAAAGAGGAGGAAGGAGAAGAAGAGGAGGAGAAGCGGGGAGGAGAAGAAAGAAGAAGAAGAAGAAGAAGAAGAAGAAGAAGAAGAAGAAGAAGAAGAAGAAGAAGAGGAGGAGGAGGAGGAGGAGGAGGAGGAGGAGGAGGAGGAGGAGGGAGGAGGAGGACGGAGAGGAGGAGGAGAAGGAGAAGAAGAAGAAGAGGAGGAAGAGGAAGAAGAAAGAAAGAAAAAGGAGATGGAGGAGGAGGTGGTAGAGGGACGAGGAAAAGGCAGAAAAGGAGGAGGAGGAGGAAGAAGAAGAAAAAGAAGAAGAAGAAGAAGAAAAAGAAAAAAAGGAGGAGGAAGGAGAAGAAGAGGAGGAGAAGGGAGGAGGAGGAAGGAGGAGGAAGGAGGAGGAGAAGAATGGGGAGGAGAAGAAAAAGAGAAGGAAGAGGAGGAAAAGAAGGAGAACGGGAAGGAGGAGGAGGAGGAGCAGGAGGAAGAAGAGAAGGAGGAAGTTAAATACTGAAGATAGACATGGACATTTTAATGCATGATGGCACCAGGGGAGGTGATGAGCTTCCATCCTCCTTGGTGTTGGTTGATTAGACTAGAATCTCAGCAGAACCACAAAGGACCGGAGACGTCAAGAATCTTCTTGACTAGTCTAGGATGATAGGAAAAGTGGGGGTGGGTGGGTGGGGGAGCTGGACTAGATGACCTTGAAGGAAACTTCCAATCTTATGATTCCCTTGGTAACTTATGAGGAATGTTGATGACGGGGGGGGGGGGTGGATATATTCCTATCGATTTACGGGAGATATTAACTCCAGCCAGGCAATGGTTCGGTGGCTGAAATTTTGGCAACGTCTCCTTTAACATTTCGACAATCTCGTTAAAGAAGACTCGTGGGGATGCAGGAAGATACTTTGGGGTAGGAAAAAAAAAAGGAGGGAGGAGATCGGACAGGTGTAAATCTTTTTCTAAGGTGGTCACCATTTTTTTTAAAAAAAATCTTGGAGACCCGTTCCACCTGTGTGAAGTTGTGCATTGTTAAAATTTAGGGTTGTTTAAAAAAGAAAAGAAAAGAAAAGAAAAAGCTAGAGCGCTCAACCGCAACCCTATCGGAGAAAGGAAAGCGATGGTCCCTGTGCGGGCGCCGAGCCGAAAACTTCGTTTACCTGGAACGTTTTCGTGCTCGTGTTTTTTCAAGTGTCGGTCCAGGTTGGTCTGCTGGCCGAAGCATCGATTGCAGAGGTGACATTTGAAGGGTTTCTCTTTGTTGTGGATATTCCGGACGTGACGCTGGAGGTTGGACGAGATGCTGAACGAGCGGTCGCAATATTTACACCTGGAAGCGGGGGAGAAAGGTGGGGGGGAAGGAAGAGAGAGAAAAAGGATGGGGGGGGGAATACGTGTTGTGGTCAAATCTCCTTTCCTGCCACCCTATTAAATGTCGTCTTGTTTAAAAGACACCCCCCCCTCCCCAGGGGTGTGGGAAAAGGAGGATTTAAAGGAAAACTTAAGGAAGGGCTGCAGTTCCTCTGAGTTTGCTCAAGAGGGCGGCATTGAGATGCGTAAAGAGGGGATTAAAAATTGCAGGCAGAAGCCAGGGGGCTTTGAAACGCAGACCAATCCTATTAAATTTTACACTTTTCTCTCTCTCTCTTTTTTCTTCCTTTGTGTTTTTTCCCCTTTCTTTTCTTTTTCCTTCCTTCCCTTTTTCTTTTTTCTTATTCTTCCTTCCTTCCCTCTCTTCCCTCTTTCCTCCCTCTCCCCCTCTCCCTTCTTTCAGTTTTCCTTTTTTCCTTTTTTCTCCTGCATTCCTTTCCTCCTTCTTCCTTTTTCCTCCTCCTTTTCTTTCCCCTTCCTTCTCTTCTTTATTTGATTCTTCCCTCTCTTCCCTCCTTCTTTCCCTTCTTTCAGTTTTCCCCTTTTCTCTATTCTTTTTTCTTTTTCTTCTCTATTCTTTCTTCCCCCTCCTTTCTTTTTTCTCCTCCTTTTCTCCTTTTCTCCTCCTTTTCTTTCCCCTTCCTTCCCTTTTTCTCCTTTTTATTCTTCCTTCCCTCTCTTTCATCCCTCTCTCTGTCCAATACCCTTCTTTCACTTTCCCTTTTTTCCTCTTTCCTTTTTTCTTCTGCATGCCCTTTCCCTTCTTCCTTTTTCCTTCACTTTCCCTGTCTTTCCTTATATCCCTTTCTTTAACCTCCCTCCCTCCGTTCTGTCTGTCTCTGTCTGTCTGTCTGTCTGTCTTTGTCTTTCTCTCTGACTTTCTGTCTTTCTCTGTCTCTCTGACTTTCTCTCTCTCTCTCTCTGTCTTTCTTTCTCTCTCTCTCTGTTCTCTGTCTCTCTCTCTCTGACTTTCTCTCTCTCTCTCTCCATGTCTGTCTCCGTCTGTCTGTCTGTCTGTCTGTCTGTCTGTCTGTCTCTCTCTCTGGCATTCATTCATTCATTCTTTTTTTCTCTCTCTCTCTCTGTCTCTCTGTCAGGGTGCTACATTATGCAGACGGCGCATACTTTCCAACTGTGCCAAAGTTAGAAACGCAAGCAGCTCTCCAAAAAATATCTTTATTATTTTTGGAATCGGCAGAGATACCTTTCCGAAACTCCTGTCCCAAAGGGGTTTTTTGGGGGTATGTGAGTGGAATGAGCTCATAATCTGAGAAATGAGAAAGGTTTACTGTGCCAAATATTACCTCCTCCTTAAAAAGAATATTGCCCATGGCTTAAGATGGTCCCATAAATCCCCCATATTTTCTCCCCCCCCATCTTCTCCTGCATCTCTTTTGTTCTCTGACAATACTTTTTTTCCTGTTTTTTTGCATACAAAAACGGCTCAAGGGAATTGGGTTAGAGTTAGCTTCAGAAATCCTATCTCGGTTTTAATCGGTGGCCAAGGCAAACAGACAATCAAATTCAAAAACCGAGTTTTTCAGTTATTCTTATTTTTTTTTTTTTGTAAATACGGGCCTCCTGTGTGGAACGGTGGCATCCGCCTTGGTTCGGGTGGTGCAAATCCAGAATTAGATTTTAATTTTACCCAGCAATTACGTATAAGCCATTTCTATAACAATAAGCCTGCCTAATTTACAAAAAAACAGAATTGAAGTTTCATTATTCTTTTTTTTTTTTTTCCCTCGTTGCAAACGCAAAAAATCCGGAAGCAGTTTCGAACCGGAGACAAAAATATAATCCTTCTGGTGATCCACTCCACAAAATGTGTATTTTTTTTTTTTTAAAACTCACCGGTAAGGCTGCTCCCCTGTGTGTGTTCGGAGATGTCTGGTTAGATTGGCTGAACGCGGAAAGATTTTACCACAGTATCTAGAAAGCCAAAAAAAAAAAAAAAGAAAGAAAGAAAGAAAGAAAAAAGAAATCAACCTTTTTTCCCCCCATTGTCGATTGGAAAAGTCCCTTGAGGTCATCGAGTCTGATTGAGGGTTGCCCATCGGGGAAAAAAAAAACAGAAATAGAATAAACAGAGTTGGAAGGGACCTTGGAGGTCTTCTAGTCCAACCCCCTGCTTAGGCAGAAAATCCTACACCACTTCAGACAAAGGGTTATCCAGACTCTTCTTAAAAGCTTCCAGCGTTGGAGCATTCGTAACTTCTAGTGGCAAGTCGTTCCACTGATAAATTGTTCTCACTGTCAGGAAATTTCTCCTGTTCTAGGTTGCAAGGAGAATGAGAAGACACTGAATGATCTAGGGTTGTCTTCTCCTTACAGCTTTGTGTCTCTGAGTGTGTCCCATTTATGGTCTGGTATCTACACACACACACACACATATACACATACACACACTTCCCTTTTTTGGTACCTGCAAGTGTAACGTTCTTTGCCCTTGCGCAAAATGGGATCCGATAAGGTGGGAGGGGGCGACCGGAAGTTGAACGGGTGGTGAGGGAGGGGAGGCAAGGAAGCCCCCCCGGCATCTGTCTTCATGGCAGCAAAACTTTCCAGTTTCTCCGTCATGGTTTCTATGGCGGACATCTAAAAGGAGGAAAAAGAAAAAAGAAAAAGGAATAAAACCATCGTTTGGCCAAGTTTCACAAGGCTACACTTTGGGGCTAATGTTTGGAAATTTGGGGGTAAGAAATTGAGGGTGTCATAGAAGGGGTTTTAGAGATCATCTAGCCTGACTGTTCATTAACCCTTAATCCGTAGACTGCATTAACAGAGGGACAAAATCAAGATCACGGGAAGTGTTAATACCGCTTTATTCTTCTTCTCCTTCTCCTCCTCTTCCTCCTCCTTTTCTTCTTCTCCTCCTCCATCATCTTTCTTCTCTCCTCTCCCTTCTTCTTCTCTTCCTCCTCCTCCTCCCTCTTCTCCTTCTCTCTTTCTCCTCTTCCTCCTCCTCTTCCTCCTCCTTTCTTCTTCTTTCTTCTTCTTCTTCTCCTTCTCCTCCTCCTCCTTTTATTATTATTATTCTCCTGCTCCTCCTCCTTCTCCTCCTTCCTCTTCTCCTTCTCCTGCTCCTTCTCCATCTTCCTTCTGTCCTCCTCCTCCTCCTCCTTTCTTTTCCTCCTCCTCTCCTCCTCCTCCTCTCCCTCTCCCACCTCCTCCTTCTCCTCCTCCTCCCCCATCTTCCTCCTTATCATCCTCATCACATCCTTGTCTTCTTCATCACATCCTCATCCTCCTCATTGGCATGGTTCATCACACGGTCAACCAGATGTTGTATATTGGAAGACTGCTATCATGTCGCGCCTGGGTCCTTCTCTTCACTAAACTGAACACACCCAGTTCCTGCAACCTGTTCTTCGTATGTTTTAGCCTAATCCTCTTTGTGGCTCTTCTCTGCACTCTTTCCAGAGTCTCAACATCATTTTTATTTCATGGGGACCAAAATTGGATGCAGGATTCCAAGCGTGGCCTTAGAAAGAAGAAAGGAGGAAGAGGAGGAGGAGGAGGAGAAGGAAAAGCAGCAGAAGAAGAAGAAGGGAGAGGAGGAGGAGGAGAGAAGGAAGATGGAGAAGGAGCAGGAGAAGGAGAAGGGGAAGAAGGAGGAGGAGATGAAGAAGAAGAAGAAGAAAAGAAGGAGAAGGAGAAAAAGAAGAAAGGAGGAGGAAGAGAAGAAGAAGGGAGAGGAGGAGGAGGAGAGAAGGAAGATGGAGAAGGAGCAGGAGAAGGAGAAGGGGAAGGGGAAGAAGGAGGAGGAAGAGAAGAAGAAGAAAAGAAGGAGAAGGAGAAAAAGAAGAAAGGAGGAGAAAGAGAAGAAGAAGAAGGGAGAGGAGGAGGAGAGAAGGAAGATGGAGAAGGAGCAGGAGAAGGAGAAGGGGAAGAAGGAGGAGGAGAAGAAGAAGAAGAAAAGGAGAAGGAGAAAAAGAAGAAGAAAGGAGGAGGAAGAGAAGAAGAAGGAGGGAGAGGAGGAGGAGAGAAGAAAGATGATGGAGGAGGAAGAGTAGGGAGGAGGAGGAGGAGGAAGACTGCCACGCAATGAGGATGCTATTCTAGGCTCTCACTTCTCCCTGTCAGTTCTCTCTGTCAACATGGGGTGGAGGTGGGGGATCATTTTTATCTCCCTTCTCCCCCCCCCCGTCGCCCCAGCCTGAGCTCGGCATGGGTGGCTCTCTTTCTCCGCAGCCGTGAAGAATTATCAGCTGTGCCGTCGGAGCCATGATTCTCCCCTATTCTGACCCACACAAACACAGGATCTTCCTGGCCGGCCTGATCTCATGGCCGGGCCCATTGAAAAAGGAAAAATGGAGGGAAGTTATTAAGCAAACTTTCCAGCCCGAAGAAAACAATGAAGCCCCTAAGTTTAGCCTGGAAAACAGCCGTTCCCAAAAGATTCAGAACCGCTACTCTTAAAAAAAAATAAAATAAAATAATAAAATTTAAAAAAAACGGGGAGCCTGGCCAGCGCGGAAACAATGAGAGCCACTCTGGAAACAAAAACCCTCCAAAATTGGCCGAGATGGACACAAAAGATTTGGACTGGGTTTTCGGGCTTTAAAACGGACACCCTGGAGGTGGTGTCACCAGTGAAAGTTACCCTGGCAGGACATCCAGGTTTGTTTGTTTCCCCGCCCCCGCTCCCCCCTCCCCCGGACGAAGGAAGTGTCTACCCCTTGTCCCATTCTCTGGAAAGGGACAGGTTTCCTTCAAGCCTGATATCATTTCCCCTCTTCCTGGCTTTCTTTTGAAAAACGAGGGTGGCCGTTGGAAGCACGGCTGCAAGGCTTTTGAGCTTCTCGCATGACGTTCTCCCGCCAGGGCAAGAGATCTTGGGAGATTCTGGAATTGTTGTCTGCACTTATGGGGTCCGTCCGGTCATAATTCCTAAAAACGCCAGCCAGCCGGAGTCAAACGCTTCTCCTTAGTCATCTGAATCTGGTGATTCCTCTTTCTTCACCGTGAAGTTCACTCCAATCCGCTCCAATCCCCAAAGTCATCGCCTCTCAATTTCCTGATCGGAGCGAGGCAGGAGAAGCCGGATGGAGGAAGGGTCTTCTTTGAGCCTTGGGTGAACTCAACGGCGGGGGAGCTGTGACGTGGTTAACAAAGCCACGGCTCGGCCCAGCGAGCCAACTCGTTCTCGGCTTGTGTCTGAGCTGGTTGGCCGAAGACTGAGATCAGGGGTGAAATGCTACTGGTTCGGACTGGTTCACCCGAACCGGTAGTAAAAAAATGCTACTGGTTTGAGCGAACCGGTATTTCTGATGATCAGCTGAGCCTCGTGATTTATATTTGCTAGAAAGCAGGATATCCTGCTTCCCCCCTCGCTATTCTACTTACCCTTTGCAGACTCAGAAACGGCGTCTTAATCCTCCTTTTTCAGCACTGCACGGTAGCGCCTGCGATGCGCCTGTGTGCAAAGCGCACGCAAAGCGAACTGGTGGTGGGAGACTTCAGAGCATTTCACCCCAGACTGAGATGTTTGAAGGCTAAAATGTGTGCTTCCTCGGTGGTGGAGCCTTTCATGGTAGATCAAAGTCTCTGGAACTTTGGGGAGCAACGTGTTTGCACGCGGAGCTCTCCGAGGTGCTGAAAACCGGTTTCTTTTGATAAGACAACCTGGTTGCCAGGATGATGACTCTACTCAACTCTGAGCAGATGCCAACCTTCTCAGGTAGACCAGACAAGAAGCAAGACAGATTCTACTTTATTGTGAGGCCAAGTTAATACTGTGTTTCCCCCCAAATATGACTGGGTCTTATATTAATTTTTGCTCCAAAAGACGCATTATGCTCTACACACTATTTTCTGGTTAGATGTTACTTTGGGGGAAATACAGTACTAAATGCCTCCATTTGCTGATAAGCTTAACTGGGGATTATTTTTGGGGTAGGGCTTATATTACGAGCATCCTGAAAAATCATGCTAGGCCTTATTTTCCGGTTGGGTTTTATTTTGGGGGAAACAGGGTAAAATCTTGCAAGAACGTGTGTCTCTTTTTACAGCGTGATGCGTTAGGCAGGATCCTTTCTGAGTTTCTTTCTCGGCCCGTTATGCAGTGGTGGGCTCCCCGTGCCCTTATCTGATTGTTCCCTAGGCGGCATCTCTTCCTCCCCTTCTCCCAAGGGCCATTAAATCAGAAGACTGAGCTTCTGCTCACACACACAACTGATCACGCTTCGTGCAGCTGGTTTAGTTTGATTAACTTTTGAGGAAGAAGCTTAAAGTCTCGGGTGGATTTCTAAGGGCATTTTATCAGTTTTGTGGTTCAAAACGCTGCCTAGTTCAGAACCCGTTTGGGCATTACGAAGGCTGTTAGAGGACACTGGCCATCCAATGTTTCTTGGTCTTACCTGAGGATGGAAAAGCAATGGGGAAGGCCGCAGGTATTTCTCCTTTAGTGCTCCAACTGAGTCAGCCACCTTCCGCTTCTCCACCCTGCTGGACAACAAGACAGAGGGTTACATACCTCACAGAAGAAAATTCAGAATCTCCTTTGTATACTTGTTGAAAAAGGAGGAGAATGTAGTCTAATTATTGTATTTCCTTTGAGGAAACACGGGCTATCAATTGCATTAACAGAGGGATACAATCAAATGCTCCATCCATCATACAGCTGAAGGCTAAGCAGTCCCTTATCTGACCATGTCTCTAGGTAGCATCTCTTCTCTCCACCTCTCGAGGGCATTCACACATACAATTGCACCAGTAGTGGGATTCAATTTTTTTTACTAATAGTTCTGTGGGTGTGGCGTGGCAGGCGTGGCAGGGGAAGGATACTGCAAAATCCCCATTCCCTCCCCACCCCACTAACCTGCTTTCCGGCTCCATTCTCCTGTGCAGGGCAACAAAAGAAGTCCCAGCTGATCAGCTGAGACTCGGGAGGCAGCGAATAGATCGGGCGCGGGGCCAGCCAGAGGCGGTATTTGCAGGTTCTCTGAACTACTCAAAATTTCCGCTACCGGTTTGCCAGAACCGGTCAGAACTGGCTGAATACCACCTCTGAATTACACACTTCGCAATGCGGCCATCACCCCTTTTGCTGCCTGATAAATTACAAAGGTTCTTCCCTAATTTTCTTTCCCTACCTGTTATGCATCTGTGGGCTGGGCCCGGGGTCAGCAACCCGGGGCTCTGGAGCCGCATGTGGCTCTTTCATTCTTCTGCTGCGGCTCTCTGTGGCTGGTTGGCTCCACAATTGATAGGGCTTTTGGTTAGGACAGGTAGAGGAAAAAGGATGCCGCACTAGGAAGAGACTCTATGGTGGGGGAACCAACTTGCAGTTGGCAGAGGAAAAAGGATGCCGTGCTAGGAGGAGACTCTATGGTGGGGGAACCAGACTTCCGGTCAGCTCCAGAATTGAATGGGGACTTCTGTTTAGGACCTTTGTGGTTCTTTGAGTGTTTAAGGTTGCCGACCCTTGGGCTAGGGCCTCTCTTATCTGACCATTCCTAGCCAGCATCTCTTTCCTCCGTCCCTCAAGGTCTTTCCCACACGCCCTCACAACAACAACAATAACACCATCAAGGCTGAGAATGTTAATACCTGTAGATGGGGTCCATGAAGAAAGGAGAGGGCTTAGCGTAATGCAGGGAAGGTTGAGGGAGCATCTGAGCTTGATTCATCTTGGGGACTCCGTCGCCGGCCACCATCTTCCTCTCACCGTAGACGTGGTTCTTCCGGGGATCCCGACTCCCGTGATGACTGGCCCGGATGCGGCTGCTGATGGTGAGATCCAGAGGCTGTTCCTCGCCGGTGTGACGGGTGGGGAGGACTTGGGCCGCTTTGCTTTCTTTCGGCTTGGTGGTGAGGTCGAAGGGCGACTCTGAGCAGGGCCCACCGATTTTGTGCAGGTCCCGGGGCGACTTTGGTTCGGCTTTGACCAGCAAACTGTGATTGAGAGTCCGCTCCGTGAATGGGTAAACCGAGTGGGAGAAGTTGGGAAGGAACTGGAATGGGAACATGGAATGATAGGGAAGGGTCCCCATTTTTTTCTCCTGCATACCCATAAACCCGGGCCCAAAGTACTTTTCGGCAATGGAAGCGATGGCCTTGATGGAATCATTCGTGGCCCCCATCATCGGCAGCAGCTGATCCTCGGGGGGAGGGAAGAACGTGTGCTGGGAGTAGAAGATGGGGAGGTCGCTTGTGCTGTTGGCGGAACTGGTGGGGACCGAACCGCTGCCAAAATCCGGCTTGGTCTCCCCGGGTTTACTTTTCTCCTTCGTTTTCTCTCTCTCGCTCTCCGCATCGCTCTCTAAGTCCGACCCGGTGCCGGTGGTGGTCTCCAGGTCGGTGCCCGTCGTGGTGTTGATGTCCTCGAAGTCGCTGGCATCCGACAGGTCGCTAGTCCTGGCTTTGAGCTTCTCCAAGTAGGAGTTCCCCAAAGGGGTGCTGTTGAACCTCTCCTCCACATGTAGCGGGTGGCTGCTGTTGCCGACGGCGGACATCAGCGGGAGCGGGGAGTGGCCCAGAGGGCTGGGGAGCTTGGCCTCTTGGGTGTGGTTGATGGGGCTCTTGAGCAGGGGCGTGGGGGGCAAGAGAGGAGGCCTGGGGTACAGCGAGGGAGGGAAGATTCCTGGGAACCCGGGGGCGAGAGCTGGGAACGCAGGGGGAGCAGGCGAGAACGGAATTGCTCCCGGGTGCGGCCGGGAGGGGAAGTAGTCGCCGAAGCCGAGTCCGGTATGATTGAGGTTGGGCGATGTCTTAGACTTGTCCATCAAGGAACTGGGCGTCAGAGGCAAACCTGGTGCGAAAAGGCCTCCGGGGTTATAGTGGTTCTTGCCTTCGCAGAACCGCCGGTGTTTGTTGAGCGAGGAGGTGGTGCTGAACATCTGGCCGCAGTCCTTGCACTTGATCTGAGTCCGGCAGTCGGCGTGCATGCGCTTGTGTCTGCAGAGGTTGGAGAACTGCGTGTAGGATTTGTGGCAGACCTCGCCTAAAGCATCAACAGAAACCAAAAGACCAAAACCCAGTATGAAATTAATATGAAAGAACGGGTCGGGTGCGAGAGAAAGCGGGCGTTCTTGGTATTTTAACGGGAGGAGGGGGTGGGTGGGAAAAAAAGAAGAAGAGAGGAAGTGGGGAACCGTTTTTAAACCGACGCGGACCAAATGGTTGCCCTGGGATGAAGCCGAGCCGGAGACGTGGACGACGGGACACCGCAAAACCAAAGGACGTGGGATTTATTTGAAAGGTGTGCAGGTAATCCTCGACTTACGACCACAACTGAGCTCCAAAATTTTGTATTGCTAAGTGAGAAGTTCATTCGGTGAGTTTGGCCACATATTACGACCTTTCCTGCCACGGTTGTTAAGCGAAACACTGCAGTTATTGAGTAATATGGTCATTAAGCAGCCTTCCCATCGACTTGGCTTGTTGGAAGATTGCAAAAGGGGTGTCAGCCTTGAAGCTGGCCTGATTGAGGCTATTTTGGAGCTTCAGTGTTGCCACACTGGAGCTGAGGGATAAGGAGGGGGGGAAATAGAGATACTTTCTCTTGGGAACCAAAGAGAACAAAATACTTTCTCTTGGGAACCAAGGACATTCCTGCAGGTGCTCGGAAGGAGGGGACTGGAGTCACCTGGCAACTGGACAGTATCCTGATTGGACCACGTGACTGTTTGTTTTGAGAAAGTAGTAAAAAAACTTTTACTTTTAATTTAGGTGAAAACCGCGGGAATAATCAGAGTCAGCTTTCACCAGCCTGTGCCAATATGACATATCCAATAAATTTATTATTATGAGGAATTTACCTGCCTCAGAATTTTGTTTGCTACGAGAACCCTGGCAAGGGGATCATGTGGCCCCGGGACACTGCAACCGTCCTAAGTACCCGCCAGTTGCCAAGCATTTGAATTTTGATCGTGTGTTCGTGGGGATGCGGCAAAAACGGTTATACGTCACATTTTTTCCAATGCTGTTGTAAGTTTGAACAGGTCCCTGAATGAACTGTTGTAAGTCGAGGACTACCTGTATGCAGATCTGCGGCCTCTCTGGATTCACTCCCTTCCATTCAACCGTTACCCCGTCGTAAAGGGGGGCAGCCAATCAATCGGATTGATGAACCAACCAACCAACCAACATCGAGGGGATTTTGGGGGCGCAAGGCAGTGGCTGAGGCAACTTACATATGAAAGGCTTCACAGTGCTGTGGATGTGTTTGTGCTGTTTGAGGCCGGAAGAAGTGGCGAAAGTCTTCCCGCAGTCCGGACAAGCGTGCGCCCGCGCGCCGACGTGCTGGGAGCGGATGTGCCTTTGGAGGTTGCTGGGGTCGGTGAAAACCTGAGGGGGCGGCAAACAAACACCAAACAAAAACGCTTCCTGAGCTTCCAAAGTAAAGACAAAAACGCCGTTTTTCTCGTAGGGAATTTGGTGTGTGTTTTGTGTGCGTTTTGTGTTGATTCGATCTGACAGCATAACCTTGGGAGACAGGAGGGAGAGCTGCACCCGTAGTTCGGTTGTTTTTTTTGACTGTCGTGGCACGATGCTCGACTCCGTTTCTTAGCCGAGGGAGCCGGCCGGCATTGTCCAAAGACGATTTCTAATGGTCGTGTCGCCGGTGTGGCTATACGCCGAAGGGCAGGGAATCAATCAATCAGAATAGAGCTGGTAGGGGCCTTGGAGGTCATCTAGTCCAACCACCCACTCAAGCAGGAGACCCTGTACCATTTCAGACCAGTGACTGCCCAGTCTCTTCTTCAAAACCTCCACTGATGGAGCACCCACAATTGTCCTCACTGTTAGGAAGTTTCTCCTTAATCCGGTGGGAAGTGGTACCTATTGATCTACTTGCATTTGCATGCTTTCAAACTTTAATATTGGGTACTTGCCGGACTACCTCCTACCGGCCTCCCACCGCCCAAGTGCGCTCACATAGGACTGCCCTCCTCCGGGTCCCATCGGCCAGACAGTGTCGGCTGGCGGCCCCCAGGATGAGGGCGTTCTCTGTGGTCGCACCGACCCTCTGGAATGGTTTACCCACCGGCCCCCGACCTCCGCACCTTCCGCGCCGACCTAAAGACATGGCTCTTTCAGCAAATTCCCTGATCTGCCGTGCATTTTAATTTGAGGGATTTGGGGCTTTTAAATCGGATTTTAACATTTTAATTCTATTTATTCTATTTGTTTTATTCGGTGAACCACCCCGAGTCTCTTGGGAGAAGGACGGCATATAAATATGACAATAAATAAATAAATAAATAAATATGTATCAGTGTATGACCCTAAACCCGCCTTTATTCCTTCTTCTTTATAGGTCTGGGGTCCACTCTTTTGCCCGCCCAAAGCGTTTTACAGCTAGGACAGCCTGCAAAAATTCAAACCCTAAACAAGGTAAAGTTTTTTCCGTTTCAGGTGAGTCGAATTCTAGGAAACGGTGCTCATCAGCCAGAGTTTTCTGAAAGATCCTTTCATGGTGACGTGGCCGGCATGGCTGTACGCCCAAAGGCACACAGAATGCTGTTTCTTCCCCCACCGAAGTGGTACCTATTGATCTACTCGCGTTTGCACGCTTTCGAACGGCTCGGTGGGCAGTCATGCAAAAGGCATCGTTCGCAACCCGCAGAAGGAAAAGGGGCGTGAGAAGTATCTCAGAAGAGACCTTCCCTAGCTGTGTGGAAAGTAAAGGAGGGGAGGGGCACTTCCAGGTTCTGTTACTGTAACCTCACAATAAAGGTTGTGTTAATATTCATGGTTTCCAGTCTGGTCTACCTTGAAGGATTGACGGAGAGAGAAAGAGGGAGAGGGAGAGAGAGAGGGGCAGAGGAAGAGAGGGAGATGAAGAGGGAGAGTGGGAGAGGGAGAGGGAGAGAAAGAGAGGGAGAGAGAGAGAGAGGGAGATGGAGAGAGGGAGAGAGAGAGGGGGCAGAGGAAGAGAGGAAGAGGGAGAGAGGGAGACGGAGAGAAGAAGAGGGAGATGAAGAGGGAGAAAAAGAGAAAGAGAGGGAGAGAGGGAGAGGGGCAGAGAAAGAGAGGGAGAGGGAGAGGGAGATGGAGAGAAGGAGAGGGAGATGGAGAGGGAGAGAAAGAGAGGGAGAGGGAGAGGGAGAGGGAGATAGGGAGAGAAAGAGAAAGAGAGGGAGAGAGAGGGAGCAAAGGAAGAGAGGGAGATGGAGAGGGAGAGAGGGAGGGAGAGGGAGAGGGAGAGGGAGAGGGAGAGGGAGAGAGAAGCCATTTGACCATTGGCCTTTGGGCCAACCAACCTTTGGGCAGTCTTCACAAGGGCCCGCCCACCCCGAAGGCCGTACCTTCACGCAATTTTCGCACTCGAATCTCTTGCCGCTGTCATGCGACATCTGGTGACGGATCAAGTTGGATTTCCAGTTGAAGGCCTTGGGACATTGGTCACACTTGTATTCCCTTTCTTCCGTGTGGATGATCATGTGCTGTTCCAAGCTGTGGGAGAAGGACGGACGGAAAATAACCGAGTTTGGATGGGGCCTTGGAGGTCTTCTAGTCCAACCCCCTTGCAAAAGTTGCAAAAGACTGGTCTTTTGGGGGTGTCACCATCACCCGAACACCGAAGATTTTAGGCCAGTATTTTTCAACCCTACCGGCTGGGGAATTCTGGGAGTTGGAGTCCACCCCCTCTGAAACACCGATCTTTGGGGCTGCCCCCATCACCTGTACTTGTTCGGAAACATCCTTTCACAGTCTTTGCATTCGTGGGCTTGGTCGTCCTCCATGCCTTCCTGCTTGATCTCCTCGGTCAGGGACTCGTACAGAGAGCCGACGGCGTGACAGGAGTACTTCTTATGCCGCCTCATCTCCATTTTGGACTGGAAGAGCTCGTCGCAGTCCTCGCAACGGAATGTGTGAACGTCTGCGGATAAAGCAGAGACCCCCACGGTTACCGGCCACGATGCTGAAGGGTCGGAGGTCACCCAGAGCCTCGATTTAATAAAAATATTTAAATATAATATATATATATAAAAAATTAAAATCTCGGGTGTTTTCCCGTGTCATTATAAATAAGTTGGTTATTATGACGCGGGAAAACACCCGAGATTTTAATTTTTTGCGTATGCACACCCGCGAAAACTTAAGAAGACATATATATATAAAATATTTGTGGAGAATCTATCGGAATCAAACTCGTTGACGGACTGGTGCGATTCTCAAGCAGAGATCTTGCAAATCTTCTCGATTTTGGTGACTTTAAGCCACCTGGACTTCAACTCCCAGAATTCCCCAGCCAGCTGTCTGGGGAATTCTGGGAGTTGAAGTCCACACGGACTTAAAGCTACACAGGCCGTCGATTCATTTAGTGACCGTTCGAAGTTACAGTGGCATTGGGGGAAAAAAAGGTGACTTAGGACCGTTTTTCACACATATGACCGTTACAGCATCCTTGTGGTCACGTGATCAAAATTCAGACATCACTGACTCGTATTTATGACGGTCTCAGTGTCCTGGGGTCACATGATCCCAATTTGCAACTGTCGGAGCAGTGAAGTTGATGGGGAAGCTGGATTCGCTTCACCACCTTGACAATTGCATTGATTCACTTAACAACGTTGGGGAGAAAGATCGTAAAACGGGGCCCTTTACAACTGTCTCGCTTAGCGACGGAAATTTTTGGCTGTAAATCGAGGATTACCTCTATATACATACATACATACATACATCTTAAAACCTAACTCTTTCAATCGACATGAGGACGCTGGAAAAAGACTTATATATCCTATTAAAGAGCAATCCGCAATTTTTATTCACTATTTTTTCTACTGTGGCTTCCCTCAACCAAACTAAAACTAAATTTTAACGTACATTAAAACTAAATTTTAACGTACGTTAAATGGAGGCGGTTTTTTTTAATGTAAATTTCTCCGACGACGTTGTCGGTCGTACGAATTTTCCTAGACATAGAGGGTTTTTAATGGAAAACTCTTTGGGGGTACAGGATTTTGTTTCCCCTCCACTAAAAGTCTCTTTAAAAATTAAAAATGATAAATTAAAACGGACTCTGCCTTATTCAAATGCCAGCCTGAGAAGGCCTTTTCTCAAATCGGATCAATGGGATCGCGAATTATATTTCCCTTCCTGCAGATTTTTTGATGGGGAAAGGGGCCATCAATTGAGCTTAGACGATCACTCCAGACCAGTCGTGGGATTCAGCCGGTTCGTATCGGTTCAGGCGAACCGATTGTAGCAACCTGACTTGGGCGCGATCTATATCGCCGTGATTTTGATGCCGCACGCCTGCGTGGACGGCCTGCGCGAGTGAATTGCCGTGTCGTTTGACATTGCACGCGTGTGAGGACGGAGCGGGCGAGCGAATCACCATGTTTTGTGATGCCGCACGCATCTGCGGATAGCGCATGGACGCATTTCTTTGGATACAATTCTGAGAGCTGAGGATCCTGGCGTGGCAACCAAAATCCTGCCCCTTCAATTCTTTGCTTTAAAAGAAAGTGTTGTGCAGAAGGAGCTCTGTGTGTGTGCGTGTGTGTGTTTCCTCTAACGCACACAATAAATTATTCCAGTCAAGGTCAAACGAATTAAAAAGAAGGGCAGCTATTATTAAGTTCACAAGGCAGCATCCTGACACAAGGGCCAAGCCAAACAATTCATTTCCCCGCTGTAAATTTTCCGGGAGAACAAAGTTAGTTTTAAATTCTTTTCTTCTTCTTCTTCTTTTTTTTTTCTCTCCTTCTGTTTGCCATGCAGTTTATTGTGGTTTTTTTTCCCTCTCTCTCCCTTTCTCCAGTTTGTTTGGCAATGAAAATTTCACGCTTTCTCGAACGGGGTGAGCACGAGGGTTGACTTAAACCCTTCAACCCTATGTGATTTTTTTTGTGTGTACGAGTGTGTGGGTGAGCACAGGGGTGTGTTTGCGTCTGTGCAATGCCCCCTCCCCAAATTGAACTGTGTGGAAGTCTGACTTTCCGAGAGAGAAATTTGCAAAAGTTTTTCAAACTTTTAAAAGTTTGAAAGCCAGAAGGGTTTGGTTCAAAAGCAGGCTTAAAAGCTTCAAATGATATTTAATACTCATTTCTTTTTTGGGGGGGTATGGGGGTGCTCCTATGTAGGTAGTTCTTGATTTACAGCAGTTTTGTTTAGCGACCGTTCAAAAAATATGGAAAAAAAATATGACGCAGGGCCGTTTTTTCAGACTTACGACCGTTGTACCATCCCCGATCAAAATTTGGAGGCTCGACAATTGGTTCGTATTTATGACGGTTGCAGTGTCCCCGGGGGCACGCGATCCCCTTTTGCGATGAGCAGAGTCAGTGGGGAAGCCCAATTCACTTAACAACTGTGTGACTAACTTAACAACTGTTGAGATTCGCTTAACAACGGGGCCAAGAATGCAGTCAAAGTTCAGAAGACTCGTATTAGTCGGCCTCCTGCACCACGGTGGGGGAGGGGTGCATTTTTGCCCTCCCCAGGCTCCGGAGGCTTTTCCTGAGCCTCCGGGAGGGCAAAAATGGCCTCCCCAGGCTCCGGAGGCCCATTTCTGGCCTCCCAAACTTCCGGTAGGCCCGTTTTTCACCCTACCTAAGCCTCTGTGCGCACCCTGCACTTATCTGCATCCAAAACGGGCCACGTGAGGACTCCTGGGAGGGGAGGGGTTGGGTGGGCGGGGCCAACCAGGAGTGGGATTGGGGGGGGGTTCTCCGAACTGCACAGAATCTTAGCTAGAGGTTCTCCCGAACCCCTGCGAACTCCCAGCAGCCCACTGCGGCCTATATCACTGTGTTTTTTGATGTGGATGGCGCGTGTGAGCGAATTCCCGTGTTTTGCGTATGCGCACTCATGTTCCCGGTCCTGGGCGAAAATTCGCTTAACAAAGGTCTCTCTTAGCCAAAGAAATCTGGGGCTTCCGTTTTGGTCGTCGGTCGAGGACTGCCTGTTATAATAAAAGCTGGACAAGGTCAAAACAGTTTTCCTCCTTGGGATCAGAGGGGAAGGCAATTATATGCCAATCGGCCAGCAAAACATGTCTGGAAAGGAATTGAAGTGGCCTACCAGAATTTCCTGCAGAGATAAGGGAGGTGATAAGGGGGTCTTGCTGTATTTGGCTGCCGTTTGGGGCGGGGGGAAAAAAAAGAAAAGAAAATTATCTTTGTAGGATCCCTTTTAGCATTTCCCTTTAAAAAAATAAAAAATAAAAAAAGCGATTTGGCACTCTCCTGCCCCCAGAGAGGGGGGTAAAAGGGTTGAGTATTTAAAAAAAAAATAAAAATAAAAGAAAGGATAGAAAAAAATAAGGAAAGGCTAAGAATTTAACCGTCAAATGTTTTTTTTCTTTTTCCTCCTGATGATAGGGTGTTGTGTTTGGGAAGCAATTAAGCCGCACTGCCTCTGTGTGATACGGAACCGGGAGGACAAAACGGGGAGAAAAATTAAAAAAAAACCCGGCCATTGTGGGATAAAAATGTTTGATTTTCTTTGCAAATGCCCTTTTTTTTGGGAGGGTGGGGGGAATTGAAATAATAATAAACACCTAGGAAGGTCAGAAAGGTATGTTGCTTTTCCGTTTCCTTCCTCCCACGCTGGGTTCATTTTTTTTTAATAGGAACCTGTGGTGAAGATGCTGAGCTTGTCGATCGAAAGATCGGCAGTTCGAATCCCGAGTGCCGCATAACGGGGTGAACTCCCGTGACTTATCCCAGCTTCTGCCAACCTAGCAGTTCGAAAGCATGTAAAAAAAAAAAATGCAAGTAGAAAAATAGGGGCCACCTTTGATGGGAAGGTCACAGTGTTCCGTGCGCCTTTGGCGTTGAGTCATGCCGGCCACATGACCACGGAGACGTCTTCGGACAGCGCTGGTGCATAGAATTATGGGTGTGGGCACGCGCGCGTGCGAACCCCCCCCGCTCCAGGCACGCGATGGCAAAAAGGTTAGCCATCACTCCTCTATGCTCCGTTGTTCTAAGCAGAGTTTCCTGTTACAGTAAAAACAGTTGAGCAGTAAAGCACATGGTGACAGTGCTCTTTGTTTGCTCTGGGCTGCTAGATATAAACAGAATTTCTAACACGAAGACGTAATGAAACCTTCGACCCTTGAGCTACAAATATTCTCTTCTAATTTGTGAATGGCTAACGCGAACACCTCAATAGCAAGAGCCAGGCAGGAGGACCTCAAAAGTCCAAAGCAACACCGTGATGAGTTCCCCGGCCCCGATGATCCGTTCTGGTGGTGCAACGGTCCAAAATAATCCACTTGCCTTTTTTTGTATCTTGGAACGGAAGAGGTGTTAATTTTGGGAAAGAAGAAGAAACGGCTCTCACCTTCCAAACTAGGCGGCAGGTTTCCAGCAGACAACGTTCCTTCTTTCGTATACATGAGCAGCTCTTCTCCCGGCTCTATTTCTCTAATAACTTTATAATAAATCTAGACGTGGACAACAAGGGACAGAAGGAGAGAGAGAGAGAGGGAGGGAAAAAGAGGGTGGGGGAGAGAAATTAAACACAGCAGCTACTTGGGTGTCCAATGTTATTTGAAATGAAAAAAGGAGGCGATTCGGCTTGATCACGGTGGTGGAGAGCGATCGCTTGATACTGTCCCAGAAGGTTCTCGTGGAGATGATGGGCGTGTCGGAGAAGGTTCTGCCGTTGTATGTTTGGGATGTTCAACAGGGGGAAATTCTGGTCCTGCCTGCCTTGGTTTTTCTCAATGTTTTCTGATTGGCGTAGCATTTTCTGGAGATAACCCCGCTCCAACAAACCTTCTGATGAACTTCTGATGAGTCCATCAGCCTCGGTCCGGCCATTAGCAATGACCGATTGGGGATATACGAGGTTTGCTCACCTCTTGCCCATTTCAAGCTATGTATGCATGTATGTATGTATGTATGTATGTATGTATGTATGTATGTATGGATTTATTTATATTTTAAATTTAGGGACCACCCATCTCGGTCAAAGAGCTGGGAAGAACATTTTCCTACATTTTTTCCCTCTACCAACTCTCAGTGTAGTGCCAAGAATTCCCCTTTATGGTTTATTTCAAAATAATTGACATATGTATAGGTCTTTTCTTCCTTCCTTCCCTCCCTCCTTCCCTTTTTCTCCTTCCTTCTCCTTCCCTTTTTCTCCTTCCTTCCTTCCTTTTCTCCTTCCTCCCTTTCCCTTTTCTCCTTCCTTCCTTTCTTTCTCCTTCCTTCCTTTCCCTTTTCTCCTTCCTCCCTTTCCTTTTTCTCCTTCCTCCCTTCTTTCTCCTTCCATTTTTCTCCTCCTTCCCTTCCTTCCTGCCTTCCTTTCCCTTCTCTCCTTCCTCCCTTTCCTTTTTCTCCTTCCTCCCTTCCATTTTCCCTTTCTTTCTTTCTTTCTTTCTTTCTTTCTTTCTTTCCTTCCTTCCCTCCTTCCTTCCCTCCTCCATCCCTCCCTCGCTCCTTCCCTTCCCTCCCTCCCTCCCCTTCCTTTTGTATTTTACCCAACTACATCTACATATATAAACCCACCTAACAGAGGGGAATATTCAGAGAAAATGCTTCTATGAATTTTGTCAAATTTCCCCCACCAATGGGTTTAGGGGGGGCTAGAAACCCCCAGCCCAGTTCAACTCAACTCTCTTTCCTAAACTTTTAAACTGTTCCAGGTGATTTCCTCTTCCCTTCTTCCCACGCTAAAAACCATCCCCCAACGGCCCAAGTACTACAAACTCCATCACCCTTGGGAAGTCAAATATTGGGAAAGGCAGCCCTTCAGCCTCAAAACCCACCCCCTTCCTCTTCTCTGTGAAAACAGGCTGTGAAAATTCATCATTTTTTTAAAAAAATGACTCAAATCTGGTTTGCAGGCGAATTTGAGCGGCGTCCGAATGGTGCCACGCACAGATTTCAATTTAAAAGAAAGATTCATTCAGGGGTATAATACATACCATCCTGCAGCAAGCAAAAAGAACAGTATTCCATTTCACTTTTTTTCCCTCCCCTCTCTTATGGGGTACAAAACTGTTATTGTTTCTCCCTGAATTCTGTTTACTTTCCCTCCTTCCTCTTCTTCTTTAAAGCCAATGCATTCTGCCACCATTTTTCCTGATACAGCCAAACGGTCTGTCAAATATTAACTTAATAGATGGAAAAACCTGGCTGGTGAACTTAAAGAAATAAAAAAAAAAAAAACCTCTCAGGAGTGAATATATATATATATATATATATATATACTCATTCTTTCTTTGGGGGAAAGCCTGACGTTTGGGGGTTCCCCCACTAGAGGGCAGAGCTTACCAATTAAAATTGAATTTGAGGTTGAAGGACTGTAATAAACCTTGTATTATTTTTTTTCCTTTCCCCCCCCCCAAGAGAATTTTCTTCTCTCCCCACCCCCAATCTCCTAACAACTCAGGGATGTCTTTAAAAAGATTCCTTTTTTTTTTTTAAAGGAGCAGGCCCCTCTGAATAAGCCCAATGGCTAAAAAGAAGAATTTAAAAAATTGAATTTTGAATGAGAAGAGGAGGAGGAGGAAGAAGAGGATGTGATGAAGAAGAAGAGGATGGGGATGATAAGGAGGAGGAGGAGGAGGAGGTGGTGGTAGAGGGGAGAGGAAGGAGGAAGAAAGAAGGAGAAGGAGAAGAATGAGGAGGAGGAGGAAGGAGAAGGAGAAGAAGAAGAAGAGGGAAGAGGGGAAGGGGAAGGGGAGGAGGAGGAGGAGAAGGTGAAGGAGAAGAAAAAGAAGGAGAAAATAAAGAAGAAAAGGAGGAGGAGGAGAGGGAGAAAGAGAAGGAGAAGGAGAAGAAGAGGAAGAGGAGGAGGAGGAGGGAGGGGAAGGGGAAGGAGAAGGGGAAGGGGAGGAGGAGGAAAAGGAGAAGAAGAAGGGGATGGGGAGGAGGAGGAGGAGCGGGAAGAGGAGGGGGAGGAGGAGGATGAAGGAGAAAAAGAAGAAGAAAAAGAAGGAGGAGGAGGAGAGAGAAGGAAGATGATGGAGGAGAAGGAGGAAGGAGAAAGAAGAAGAAGAAAAAGAAGAAGAGGAATGAGGAGGAAGAGGAGGAGGAAGAGGAGGAGGAGAAGAGAGAAGGAAGATGATGGAGGAGGAGGAGGGAGGAAGAAGAGGAGAAGGAGGAGGAAGAAGAAGAAGCATTTTCATGGCTCCCAACTCCTGTTTTAGGGGGTCAGAACCAGCAATCTTAGATAGTCCTGACATGGGAGAGATATACTTGGATCTTTTGCTGGTGGGCAAATGTAAACAGCAATTAAATGATGTAGAGTTTGGTCTTCTTTTAGGCTACAAAGAACATTATTTCGGATTTTATCGCTTAGGTTCAACTAAACTGTCAATCCCCACTTGATTTCTCCAACAACTTTAACTAATGATTTTTTCACGCATGTAGGTTTGCGTATATATGTCTATATATATGCACAAAAGTCCATACCTGTTCATTAATGGGACACACCACTAAGTTTTGTTCTTCGCTCGAGCGAGCGACCCGGATATATTTCAACCAGTTCCCGCTGGACGTCGGGTTTCCATCCATGCAAAATTTGTTGAGGTCCAGAGCTTCGCCAGTCTGCAAGAGAGGATTGAGGGAGGTTGAGATGAAAGAAATCCAGAAAGAACTGATCGTGGCAGGAAGAGAGAGAGAGAGAGAGACAGAGACACACACAGAGAGAATGACAGAGACAGAGAGAGACACAGAGACACACAGAGAGAGAGACTGAAAGAGAGAAATGAGAGAGAAAGAGAAATAGAGAGAGAAAGAAAAAGAGAAAGAAAAAGAAAAAAGAGAGACTGAAGGAGAGAGAAAAGAGATAGTGAAAGACAGAGAGACAGACTGAGAGACACGAGGATGAAAGAGAGAGAAAGAGAAAGACAGAGAGAGAGAAAGAGAAGGAGACAGAGAGAGACAGAGAGAGAAAGAAAGAGAAAGACGGAGAGAGGAAAAAAGAGAGGAGAAAAAGAGAGAGAGAGAAAGAAAAGAGAGAGAGAAAGAAAGAAAAAGAGAAAGAAAAAGAGAGAAAGAAAAGAGAGAGACAGACAGAAGGAGAGAGAAAAGAGATAGAGAGATAGAGAAAGACAGAGACAGACTGAGAGACACGGCGATGAAAGAGAGAGAAAGAGAAAGAGTGAGAGAGAAAGACAGAGAGAAAGAGAAGGAGACAGAGAGAGACAGAGACAGAGAGAAAAAGAGAGGAGAAAAAGAGAGAAAGAAAAGAGAGAGACAGACAGAAGGAGAGAGAAAAGAGATAGAGAGATAGAGAAAGACAGAGAGACAGACTGAGAGACACGGGGATGAAAGAGAGAGAAAGAGAAGGAAACAGAGAGAGAACTACAGAGAGAAAGAGAAGGAGACAGAGAGAGAAAGAAAGAGAAAGTGAAAGAGAGAGAGAGAGAAGTTAAGTCCAGGCAGGTCCATTGCAGGTCCATCACAAATGTTGGTCCATCAACAGTGGACTTGTCTACTGGACCAAATCTAGGAGGACCTAAGATCTGAGAGACCTTCTTGGAACCTCTCAACGCCAAAGGCGCACGGAACGCTGTTCCCTTCCCCCCAAAGGTGGTCCCTATTTTTCTACTTGCATTTTTTTTACGTGCTTTCGAACTGCTAGGTTGGCGGAAGCTGGGACAAGTCACAGGAGCTCACCCCATTACGCGGCACTAGGGATTCGAACCGCCGAACTGCCGACCTTTCGATCAACAAGCTCAGTGTCTTAGCCACTGAGCCACCGCATCCCATTACATACTACAATATATAATACATTACATAATACAGTGGTACTCAGCGTTAATTGGTTCCAGGAGGCCCAATGAGTAGCAAAAACGATGAGTAGCAAACAAATTTTTCCCCATAAAGAATAACGTCGGGAGTCACAAGGCAGCCGAAACTGACAAGTTCTAGCTGAACGCGTCGAGTAGCAAATGAAAGATGAGTACCGGGGCAAAAATGTTCGCGTCAAAATGCGTTGAGTACTAGATTCGGTGAATTTCAAAGCAGTGGCGGTCCAAGGAAATAGATCAATCCGTGCCATAAACGCCGGCAATGAGAACGCCAAAATTTCCCAACTTTTTCGACATTCCTCTTTTTTTTTTTTTTTAACAGAGTGGTGGAATGCAATTTTTTTTTTACTACTGGTTCTGTGGGCATGGCTTGGTGGGCGTGGCTTGGTGGGTACGGCAGGGGAAGGATACTGCAAAATCCCCATTCCCACCCCATTCCAGGGGGAAGGATACTGCAAAATCTCCATTCGCACCCCGCTCTGGGGCCAGCAAGAGGTGGTATTTGCTGCTTCTCCAAACTACTCAAAATTTCCGCTACCAGTTCGTCGAAACCTGTCAGAACCTGCTGGATTTCACCCCGGCTCCCCTCCCTTCCCATTTCTGCTTTTGCAAACTTTCTCATCATCCCTCGGCCTTCATCCCTTGCGAACCTTGCCAGCTGTGGAGGCAAAAATGCAAAGAGAGACATCTTCTCACCCCAACCGCCCCCCCAAAAAGACAGCCCCCCCCCCGAGCGCTGTGCCGTGTTGCTGTTGCTGCTGAAACGATTTGGTTGGCTTCTGTGGGCCAGATGGGGCTGTTATCACAAGCAGATCCTGGCTGCAGGTTGAATTCTCCATCTCGGGGCGGCTGGCTGGGGAACAGATCCAGGCCTTTCCATCTGGGCTTTTCGCCTCCATAAATTTTTATAGCTTTCCGAGGATACATCAGTCATAGGTTTTATGAGGCTTCGCAGCTCCGCTCTCGGGCCGATAGAAAAATACCCAGGGGCTGGTGGGCTCTTCCCGCCGTGTTTATCCGAAGGTGGGTTTCGGTGACCGACACAGGCTCTGAAGGCTGCTAGTTACCCCACAAACCTGGTTAAAAACAGACGGGGGCAAAGCAACGCCTGGTTCTTTTTGTTTTGTTTTCTTTTGTTTTGTTTTTTCTCTGCGGGAGGAACCTTGGTTTAGAGTGACGAAACGGGTTTGCGGAGTAAAAGGTTTGTAGCTGTTAAACTGCCCAGAGTTAGTTAGCAGACGGTTAGCAAGTCACATCCCTTAGGATGGGACAGGATGGGATGGGATGGGATGGATGGAGTGGAGCGGAGTGGAGTAAAGTAGAGTAGAAAATAGAAGAGAATAGACAATAGAATAGAATAGAATAGAAGAACAGAATAGAAGAAAAGAAGAATAGAATAGAATAGAATAGAATAGAATAGAAGAGAAGAGAAGAGAAGAGAAGAGAAGAATAGGAGTAGAGTAGAGTAGAAAATAGAAGAGAATAGAAAATAGAAGAGAATAGACAATAGAATAGAATAGAATAGAAGAACAGAATAGAAGAAAAGAAGAATAGAATAGAATAGAATAGAATAGAAGAGAAGAGAAGAGAAGAGAAGAGAAGAGAAGAGAGGAGAAGAATAGGAGTAAAGTAGAGTAGAAAATAGAAGAGAATAGACAATAGAATAGAATAGAATAGAAGAAGAATAGAAGAAAAGAAGAATAGAATAGAATAGAATAGAAGAGAAGAGAAGAGAAGGATAGAAGTAGAGTAGAGTAGAAAATAGAAGAGAATAGAATAGACAATAGAATAGAATAGAATAGAATAGAATAATAGGAGTAGAGTAGAGTAGAAAACAGAAGAGAAGAGAAAATAGAAGAGAATAGACAATAGAATAGAATAATAGGAGAATAGGAGAATAGAATAGAATAGAATAGAATAGAATAGAATAGAATAATAGAATAGAATAGAATAGAAGAATAGGAGTAGAGTAGAGTAAAAAATAGAATAGAATAGAATAGACAATAGAATAGAATAGATAATAGAATAGAATAGAATAATAGAATAGGATAATATGATAATAGAATAGAATAGAATAGAATAGACAATAGAATAGAATAGATAATAGAATAGAATAGAATAATAGAATAGGATAATATGATAATAGAATAGAATAGAATAGAATAGACAATAGAATAGAATAGATAATAGAATAGAATAGAATAGAATAATAGAATAGAATAATAGGAGAATAGAATAGAATAGAATAGAATAGAAGAATAGGAGTAGAGTAGAGTAAAAAATAGAATAGAATAGATAATAGAATAGAATAGTGCTTAGACTTATATACCCCTTCACCATGCTTTCACAGCCCTCTCTAAGTGGTTTACAGAGTCAGCCTTTTGCCCCCCACAATCTTGCCCCTCTCATTTTACCGACCTCGGAAGGACCCAAGGCTGAGCCAACCTCGAGCTGGTCAGGATCGAACTTCCGGCAGTGGGCAGAGTCAGCTTGCCATCCTGCATTCTAACCGTCGCGCCACCACACAACTTTACAATCTCTCTTTTTTTTTTTTGGCCACGGTTGTTAAGCCACTGCAGTCATTGAAAGGAATCACCCAGTCATTAAGCGAATCTGGCTTCTCCCCCCCACTGCCCCCAAGCCCCATTTTGACTTGGCTTCTCAGAAAACGACATAAATAGCAACCACGAATGCCACGGCAGCCTTAAATACAAGCCGGGTTGCCAAGCCCCTGAATTCTGATCACACCATGACCCTGGGGAAATGCTACGACGGACGTAAGTGCGAGGACCGGTCCACAAGTCCCTTTTTTTTCAGGGGGGCGCGTAAGTTTGAATTGTCGTTAAATGAACGGTTTTAAGTCAAGGAACACCTATATCCGTGATGGCGAACCTATGGCACGCGTGTCACAGGTGACACGCGGAGCCATATCTGTGGGCACATGAGTGTTGCCCTAGCTCAGTTCCAGCACATATGCGCATGCAGGCCAGCTGATTTTCGGGCCTTCTGGGCCCACCGGAAGTTGGGAAATGGGCCATTTCTGGCCTCCGGAGGGCCTCCGGGGGGTTGGGGAAGGCTGTTTTTGCCCTCCCCAGACTCCTAGAAAGGCTCTGGAGCCTGGGGTGGGTGAAAAAGGGGCCTTCCAGTCCCACTCTGCCATCGTGCGCCAATAGCAGGGAGACCATTGGGGGGGTCGCGCACACATGCACGGTGGGGCGGGGTGCACTGAATTATGGGTGTGGGCACATGCACGCACGACACCCCTGCACCCCCCCTCTTTTGGCACGCGATGGCAAAAAGGTTAGCCATCACTGACCTAGATGATCGGAAAAAAAATGCGTTGTGGAGAACGGGTCAACGCAAAGCTGCGTCTTCTTCGTGGGACATCCCAGACGAATTGCAAAAAAATTTTTCCCGCCCGTCAGCTTCATCGTCCCGTGGCCTCACGTGGGCTTCCCCCTCCCTCCTCATCCCCTGTCCCCCCCGCTCACCCCGATATGGTGTTTTTTGTTTTTTTTTGCAAGACGCACAAAAGTGTTCTTTTTACGGCCGCCGATCGATTCCGAAAAAAAAAAAAAGGAGCGATTCGTAAAGCCGGGAATATTTGGATAAACTTGTCAGTCCTGGGAAAGCAAGAAAGGGGTCTTTTGTCCATCCCGGGTGGGAGACGAGGGGTGAGGGGGAAGGGGAGAAAAAAAAAAGAGGGGTGCGGAAAATCAAGGAGTGGGGATGGAGAGGGAGACACCCATTAGCCTGCCGTGGGGTTGCTGGACGGGGTCCAACTCAAACTCGGCTTGGAACGGGCAGGAGGGCAAGGGGGGAGAAAAAAAAATAAGGAGAAGGAGAAGAAGAAGGAGAAGGAGAAAAAGAGAAGGAGGGTGTCTAATGAAGAATCTTTCCCTTGGAGGGCTTGAAGTGTTTCTGATTTATTTATTCGAAGGCAGGCCTGACGTCCTTCGGCAAGCCTTGGATTCTCCGGGGGCCGAAGGGGCTACGTGGGTTCCACAATGGGGACTTTGTTGTGCGAAGGGAGCGAGAGGGGAGATTGGGGTAGGGGTGGGGGGAAAAGGGGGGGGGACTACCTGACCGTCAATTGAAGCCAGCTTTGCATTGCAAATTTTTAATATTTTTTTCCCCCTCCGGCCTAATTTTGCTTTTTTTTTTTTTTGCATTTTTCTTTTTTTTCTTTTTTTTAAGGGGTGGGGGAAAATAATAATAATAATAATAATAATAATAATAATAATAATAATAATAATAATAATAATAATAATAATAATAATAATATGATCCCCCCTGGCCGGGTTCCAAGACCCCGGGCCAATTAAAGAGCAAAAGATGAAGGAAAAGGTTTCGGCCGAGAAAACTGGGGTTGGGGGGTCTTCGGGATTCGACGCACTGTCGCCGCCGCTGCCGGTTCCCACTCTGGGAGGGTCTTTTCCCCCAGAAGGGGAAAGTTGAGGGAGGGGCAGGATGGAAGCTTGAAAGACGGAGGGGTGGGGGGGGTGTATCTCTTGATTTCAAAGGGGTTTTTAAAATGCCCAGGGCATCTGAGATGCAGAGAGGGAACAGGGCGACGGTGGGACAGGGTGTTGGGAGTGACTTATCCTGGAGAAGAAAAAAAATAGATCTTCCTTCCTTCCAATTCTTTTTCTATTCTTCTTCTTTGCTCTGATCTTTCTTCTTTCCTTCCTTCCTTTCCTTCCTTCCTTCTTTTTCTATTCTCCTTCTTTCCTTTGATCTTCCTTCCTTCCAATTCTTTTTCTATTCTTCTTCTTTGCTCTGATCTTCCTTCCTTCCTTTCCTTCCTTCCTTTCCTTCCTTCCTTTTTTTTCCTATTCTCTCCTTCCCTTGATCTTCCTTCCTTCCAATTCTTTGTCTATTCTTCTTCTGATCTTCCTTCCTTCCTTCCTTCCTTTTTCTATTTTCTTTCCTCTGATCTTCCTTCCTTCTTTTTCTCTTCTCCTTTCCTTTGACCTTCCTTCCTCCCTTCCCTTCCCTTCCCTTCCTTCTTTTTCTATTCTCCTCCTTTCCTTTGATCTTCCTTCCTTCCAATTCTTTTTCTATTCTTCTTCTTTGCTCTGATCTTCCTTCCTTCCTTCTTCTATTCTCTTTACTCAGATCTCCCTTCCTTCTTTTTTTTTGTATTCTCCTTCTTTCCTTTGACCTTCCTTCCTTCCCATTTCTTTTTCTATTCTTCTTCTTGGCTCTGATCTTCCTTCCTTCCGTTCTTTCTTTTTCTGTTCTCCTTCTTTCCTTTGACCTTCCTTCCTGCCAATTTCTTTTTCTATTCTTCTTCTTGCCGTCCAAACAGGATAGATTCTATGTATCTACCTATCTACCTATCTTTCTACTTATTCTATCTGTCTGTCTGTCTGTCTATCTGTCTGTCTGTCTGTCTGTCTATCTATCTATCTATCCCCTTCCTTCCTTCCTTCCTTCCTTCCCACTTCGAAGCAGCCTTCGCCATCTGCTTTGAAAGAGCTGGAGACGAAGAAGGCCTTCCACCGATGAACCCTTTCCCATTTTAGTTTTTTTTTTTTGGAGTTGACCCTTGGCGGTTATTTCGAATTTCACGGTTTTTTGACTTTGCCCCCGATGGGCAAAATGGAAGATGGGGGGGAAAGGCAGGCGAGGGAAGGGAGGAAGGAAGAGAAAGGATGAGATGGCGAGAAGCGATGGCGGTGCCGATGGGTTGTTCCTCCCGACATTTCCAAACGTTGAGGGGGCGAGGCGGGACGAGAAGAATCGAAATATTGAAAAAACAAAACAAAACACAACGAAGCACAAAATGACAACGCGGTCACGGTGCCTGGGTGGCTTTGTGGGGGTCACTATCCCACCCTTACTCGCTTTTCTGCTGACTACAGAATAAGATTGTCCCGAACAATCCCGAGCTGCGTTGTCCCACGCACTCATCTGGCCGACATAAAAGACGATCTGTCTCGCTCAATGGGACATTGTGCATCGAGACACTGCTCGGATTGTTGAAGCTGGATCTTCCCTGCCACGTCAAAACAAGAAAACGGGAGGGGGGGGGGCTTTTTATGCCCCGTCTTTCCTTCGTGGCAAGGACATGGAATGGAAACTTCCCCCCTCTGATGGGATGATTCGTGTCCGTTCTTCTGTTTGTCTTCTTTAGGACGGGTGGGTGGGGTAGATGGCGGACGCAACTGGTAACCTTCTGAAGATGTTCCGCTTTTGGGAAAAGACGAGGACACCTTCGGGGTGGGTGGAAAAAACAAAACAAAAAAAAACCCCAGAGAACTGAAGGCCTCTGTGTCAGCGGCTGGAAGATGACGGCCCTGGGCGCCATGGACGTGGCCTTCGAGAACGTGACTCCATGTCTCTCGGGTTGGGCTGGTCCTTCTGGCCACAAGGGTGGCCGCGGGGGTGGGATTGAACAAATTTCAGCAACCGCTTCGCTGCCCAGTTGCTGGGTGGGCGTGGCCTACTCGGCCTCCTACACCATGGCTGGGAGGGGACGTTTTCGCCCTCCCCAGGCTCCGGAGGCTTTTCTTGAGCCTCCAGGAGGGCAAAAACGGCCTCTCCCGGGCACCGGAAGCCAGAAATGGGCCCGTTTCCGGAATTCCGGTAGGACTGTTTTTCGCCCTCCCAGAGCCTCCATGCGTGCCCTGGACTTACTTGGCATCCAAAACGTGCCGTGTAGAGACTCCCGGGAGGGGCGGGATGGGGCGGGCAGAGTCAGCCAGTCCTTGGAACAACCGGTTCGGTGAACCAGATTAAAATTAACATCCGGTTCGCCCGAACTGGTCTGAACCGGCTGAATCCCCATCCCTGGGTGGCTGTGGTCCGGCTGTCATCCCAAACTCTAAGGGTAGGTAGATGTCTTTGAGGGAGAGACGTGATAGCAAGAGGACCTCCTGGCTTTGGAGGTCCTGGACTGA